>NC_045443.1:129916321-129931962 GCF_002776525.5 Piliocolobus tephrosceles | reverse complement strand
GTCTCTGAGCTCACGTCTCCTCTTTCTCTCTTATGTATAGGATGCTTGTCATTGGATGTAGGATCCTTTTAAATCTGGGACGGTCTCATCTCTGGATCCTTAACCCACTACATCGGCAATGACATCGATTTCCAAGTACGGTCCCATCACAGGCCTGGGGTGGGCGTGGCCAGTGGTTCTGGCGTCCTCCCTTCAGCCCACTCTCCCCACTCATCATTCAGGGGGATGCTCAGTGGCCCCGGCCACCCCTGCTGCCCACTCAAGCAATGCCCGCTTCTTCACTACTCGTTCTTCTTTATGGAGCTCATTTATTTCTGAGATTAACGTGCCTCACCCACTGCCAGGTTACCTGGAGGGCAAGGACACAGTGTGTTTACTCTGAGCTGTGTGCTTGGTCCACGGTGCCGTCTCGGGAAGGCCTGCTGAGTGGGCGAGCAAGTCTCCCTGGGCTGAAGGTTTGCACATGGGCGGTGGGTGGGCCAGAGCCCTCTCCCCATCTCAGGAGGGCGTGCTGGTTCCAGACCCCACCTGTGACAGCCTCTCCACAGGGATTTTCACCCCGGATCATGGTCACCCCCTTCCCTAGGACCTGGCCTGTGCTTTTCTCCTGCTCTGAGAAGGCCTGGTGAGCCCCTTGCCCCATGAGGGGTGGGAGGTGCGAGCGTCTTGTGGTGGAATTTCAGGATCTCCTCCATAGGCCCTAAGTCCTGGCGACTAAGCACATCCTTCGAGATCGTTCCGAGAAGATGGTGTGGCTAGGGTGGGGGTGGCTGAGAAGGGAGGGCCGTGGGGAACCTCTTCCTCTTCCTTGCCCTCAGAAACACAGTCTCCCATCCGGACCGAGTAGCTCCTGGTGGCTGGGCAGTGCCTGGCTCTGGCGTTCTAGCCCAGGACAGGGGCCCCTGTGCGGCAGGCCAGGCTCCCTGACCCGGACCCCAGTCTTCCCCATGCCCTGCCCTGCAGTGCAGGGCTCCACACAGCCAGCTCTCTCTCCTCGCAGTGAGGCATCGAGGCAGGAGGGAGGGTGACAGCCTAGACCCGAAGTGAGCCAGTTGCCCAAGGAGAGAAAAACTGCTCAGGTTTTGGGGTGACTGGGGCGGGGGTAGAGGGCACGAGGCCGGCTCAGGGCCCTGGGGAGCAGGGACTCCTACTGTGGATTAATTTGCTGCACACCTGCAAATTAGCTGGGTGTGGCTTCTGTCTGCCTGTGTACTGGGTGCTGCCTCGTGTGAGCTGAGGACAAGGAAGGGAGGGCAGAGGTGGAGGAGGGACACACTGTCGTCGACAGGGCGGCTGCAGCTCTGAGGCCAGGGCTCCAGGAATTCAGGCTTGCTCTGGGGTCTTTGATCTCCGTGTTCTGGGGGCTGCAGAAGCCTCGCTCACGTCCTGGCACCCCCTTAGCTCCAGTCCCTGCTCTAGCCCCAGTTCAGGGATTGCACTGTGGTGGCTGAAATCTTGTTTGTCCACCAGGAGGACCCCCCTGGACCAGGGCCAATGGTCCTGACCCCTCCTCAGCCTTTGTTCTCCTTGTGGTACATTTGTGACCTCAGTGGCCGGCTCAATGCCACCTGGGCCGTCCAGACACGAGGATGTTCCCGGAGCCCTGGGAATCACTTTGCCTGCACCTGAAGGGCAGCCAGGACAGAGGGGCCTCTCCTGAGGGCGGTGAGGCCGCTTTGCTGTATCAGATTCATGGACTGTAATGAAATTCATCAGATGAGAAACAGACAAAGGAAAATACAGTATGAAAGGTGGAGCCGTGTTCCTCTCCTTTAAAAAGATTTAAAAAACTGTGAACAGGGCGTCAATATTCCTTTGGTCACGACCCAGCGTTAAAAACATGTAAAATCCTGCATGCTTGCTTCCAGCTCCTCTGTGCTTTTCCTCCATTCAAGGTACTCGATTGTTTCTGTAAAAATCACACATGCTCATTACAAAGAATTTAATCAATGCAGAAATGTGCTAAGAAAAAAATGCCTTCGCCCAGGAGAAGCTGGCACTGGCATCCAGTGATCGTGACTCCAGGTGAATAACAGAGAAGCAGAAACGCTCTGAACACGCTGCAGGTGCTATTTTCAGTCAGAGTTAAATTTCATTCACTTGAGCTTAAGATGAGAAAAGGAAACTCATGGAGTTTTTTTGACTGGCAAATGCGTAGTTCTCTGTCAACTTATTTTTGAGAGTGTTCTCTAAGGCTGTTGTAAAAAGTTTACAAAGCACTGCAAGCTTCGAGTCATCTTTTAAGGATGTACGACACTTTTAGATGTGGCCATAAAACATGAAGAATTCGTGTGTTGATTCTTCTGCCTCTTTTCCTCCCACCTCTCGACTTGTTGGTTTTATCCTTGCTTTTAGATTGTCCTGCTTTGCAACGTTGGTTTCACTCTGTGACGGTAATGCCTGTGCCACTGGGTATGGGCCGTCTTTCCACGACCCCGTGCTCCCGGTGAACACAGTGGCTGCCGCTACTCTATTCCTGAAGTTGGATTCCACTCTGGATCGCTTTGCCGGCTGGAATCTGTGTTTTCACGGAGGGCTCTTGTGTGCCGACGTTCCTTCCTGCTGGAGGGTGAGCACCTCTGCCTGCGTCCCGGGTGCTGCCTTAACTGGGTGCGGCTTCTGTGGCCCTACAGCTGTTCCCTCCACACCCAGCCGTGGTTTTCCTGTGTCTTTTGGCTCCACAGACGGATGGGAATGACTGAGGCCAGGGTGGCTGATTGTTTTCTTGTAAATGATTTACTTTTTGTTGCCTAAAGAGTCTTCTTTACCCTCAGTGCTCAGGGTCGGATGTTTTCTTTCAACGTTTTCTGGAAAATAACACCCTCTTCAGATCTGCCAGTCCAGTGCGTTTGTTATTGTTGTTGTTGTTTTAGAGAAATTTGTCTTTGGATACACCATGTCTTCCACTTGCTGGGCTCTTGACTTCAGGGAAACCCTTTTTCCTTATGTTGATTTTCTGCACGTCTTTCATGTTGATTAGCTTCTCTCTCGACGTCTCTTTCATCTACATTTACTCTGCTGATTTCAAGATTTTCTCCTAGGGCGATATTTGATTTTCAGTGACAGATAATACAAAATAGAAATGATAATAGAATTTGAAAAATATAACTTGGTAAATGCTGGTGACATTATGGCTCCAGGCAAGGATTATCAGCTGACATTAAAGCAATTCTGGGAATGGCAGACGAGGAGCCACGTCCACAGGGCGCCAGTGCAGCCCGGTGAAGATGACCTTCCGGACGTGGGCGTGGAGAGGCGGTGGAAGTGGAGGAGGCAGGGTGTGCTCGCTCCCTTCCCGGGCTGACCTCGCTGTGGCTCACACTGGTGTGGCCAGACGTCATTGTTGTGAGGAACTCGACAGACACAGCGTGGCCTGTGGAGAGCGGACACGCCAGACTTCTCGTGATTTCAGAAAGCCTAGAGTAACCTGCAGCGTCCAGATAACAGCAGAGGTGGAGCTAAGAACACCGGGCAGAGCAACGCGACCGTCCAGCCATCGAGGCGCCTGCAGAACCAGCATCCTGTGTCCCCTCAGCAGGCCGGACTCTGCTTGGTGGCACGACAGCCCAGGGCCACGGGTGGCTCTCGATGGGCTCTGCTTTCAACAGACCTGCTGCCCGGGACAATTTTTAGGTCAGTTCAGGCCTGAGTATTCACTGAATCAAAACAGTGTGAGATGGAGGGAAGGGGACCACGCACCGATCTAAGCAGGTAGCAGTGAGGAGCGTGTGCCTCTGTGAGTGTTCACACAAGGAAGGGGCTGAAGGGTCTGCACTGTGGAAACGTGGAATTTTTATTTTTATTTTTTTGTCGGAGTCTTACTCTGTCTCCCAGGCTGGAGTGCAGTGGCGTAATCTCGGCTCACTGCAACCTCCACCTCCCAGGTTCAAGTGATTCTCCTGCCTGAGCCTCCCGAGTAGCTGGGATTACAGATGCACGCTACCACACCCAGCTAATTTTTGTATTTATTTATTTTTTTTAGCAGAGATGGGTTTCGCCATGTTGGTCAGGCTGGTCTCAATCTCCTAACCTCAGGTGATCCACCCACCTCGGCTCCCAAAGTGCTGGGACAACAAGCGTGAGCCACAGTGCCCGGCCCACCATGTATTTGTAGTAGAGACAGGGTTCCATTATGTTGGCCATGCTGGTCTCAAACTCCTGACTGCAAGTGTTTTCTCATTTTGCTTATATTTTCTAATATTCTAAAATGCATATCTATTGCTTCTATAATAATACCAGGGTTGTTTTACAAATAAAAGTAGTATACAGAATTCTTAAAACACTGATTTTTAATGGTGCTATTATATTTCTCAGCGCTTTTAGGTTCTTTATTAGGACCTTAATGGTGTTATTTTGGTCTTCAATTTGTTTCCTTAGATCTGCAATCTCTTCATATCACTTCATTTTATTACCTTATTTTAAATTCTTACTTTTATTGAACTTAGGTTATTATTAAGTTGTTTTACTATGAAGAAATTATGAAAAACTTCCTTTGGTCCTAGAATTAGGTTTCCTGTGTTTCTGTCTGTCCCCTGCTCCATCTCTCTCCCCTCTCTCTCCGTCTCTCCGTCTCTCTCTCCCTCTCTGTCTCTGTCTCTCTCTCCCCCTGCCCTCTCGGTCTCCCTCTCTCTCTGTGTCTGTCTCTCTCTCCCCCGCTCTCTCCCTCCCTCCCTCCCCACTCCCCCTGTAGTGTCCAGGTGACCTTGACCTTGACATCTGGAGTATAATTGTCCAGCTATTCCCTTTGCTCTGGTGTCATGGGGTGGCTTTGGACGCCTTCCTCTGGGCATCTGCCACAGACTGGTTGCCTCTTCCGGCCTCAGGTGGGGACTCCTGCGGGCGCGGGGATGGCGGGGAACGGCAGTGTGCACCCTTTGTGTATTTGTGTAGCAGACCTTGCCTACCACGCAGCGACTCCCCTCCGCCTCGCTTCTTACCAAACCTTGCCTCTGTTCAAGGCAGCCGTGGACCCAGCTGGAAACAGAATCTGTGGTCCACACGTCCCTTGCAGTTAGGTGTGGCCATGGGACAGACTCTGGTCTGTGGGGATTTAAAGGGACGTGTCTCCTCAGGGGCTGTCCCTCTCCCTGCCCCGTCCCCCTTTCTTCCTGGTGGCACCTTGATGGCTGGGGCTGCGTCCTGCACTCTTCTTGCAGAGACCTCAGCTGTGATGGCCTTAAGCCATGCAGGTCCCCGTGGTCTTCTTGCTGTGAGTAGAGATCCTCTGGGGACTATGATAAAATGCACAAGATGCTGGCAAGATTCAGGTTCAGCAGCTCGGGGAGGGGCCTGGGGCTCTGCATTCCCAAGGGGCTCTTGCATGGTGCGGGCAGCTGGCCTGGGGCCACACTCTGAGGAGCAGGTGTGCAGCTGCTGTGCTGTTTCGTCAGGTTTCAGCTACGCGTAGCTGGGTGTGACCCCTGCCTGGGGTGCTGGGCTCTGGGTCTCCCAAACTGTGAATTCCCTGCGGGTTTTATTTTTTGAGATCGGAGGGGTGTCCCTCACTCCCTGGGGAGGCCCCGGCGCTGGGGCTCTATGCAGAGTCCTGGAGCCTCCGCGCTGCCAGACAGAGCCAACCCCAGCATCCGCGTCCCCCGGCTCACCTCTGTGCTGGCCGTTTCCTAAGCCTCAGGCAGGCAGAGTGGGGGGCAAAGCTCTCCAGGGTTTGCTCCTCTGAGCCTGGGAACGTTAATGAGAGTAATGAGAGTGCCGGGGTTTGACTCACTCAACAGTCTTTAAAAATAATGTATTTTCGTATCACAACGACAGTGAGGATCCAGAAAGCGTTGCTCTGGGGCTGCTGTAGGGAATAGTCGCGGTCGATTTGCCTCCCAGCACCAGTGATTCATCCGAGGCACTCAGTTTCTGCTGAGCATGTTTCCTGGAGGCCGAGCCCACGCTGTCGGGAAGGGCCCTCTCTTTGCTGTGCCGAATTCACAAACAGGGCTGGAGAGAGGAGCAGGGGCCTGGACCCGAGTCCTTCATGACGGGGTGAGGCGAGTGCACCCTGTGGGCCAGGCTGGGTGAGTGGGGAGGGCAGGCGTTGGCCTCACCCTCGGGACAGGGCCCTCCCCCAGGGAGGGAGGAAGCAGCGCCAGGGCAGCGGCTCGGCCCCCTCAGGTGAGGAGTAAATCACGTATAGCAAAGCGCCCACATTCAGTTGGTTGCTCTGTCCCCCAGGCCATCCCCGTGGCACCTCTGCTGTGTGTTCTGCCAATCAGGGTCCACTGAGTACCCGCCATGCCCTGCCCTGGGCCAGGAGGTTCAACCTGGCAGAACGCAACGGTCAAGGTCTCTGTCTGCGGCGTCCATCCTGGGCTGACGCACCGGGGAATCATTTATTGTCCCAAACTGTGACGACTGTGGGAAGGAAAGTGTCAGAGTGTGTCAAAGTCTGTGACTCAGGCTGGGGTGCTCTTGGGGGCTTCTCCAGCAGGGACGCTCTCCTGGGCCCGGGTGTGGCTGGAGAGGAGGGAGGTGAGGCTGCCCGGGCCAGTGATGCTGCACGCTGAGCCACGAGGAGGGCGGGCCTCGGTCAGTAGGGGCCAGCGGGTCCCAGCCTAGGCGCTGAGGGAGGGGTCGCTGTGTTTCCCCTGGCTCTCACCCACCTGTCTCCCACCCCTGCCATGTGACTCAGCCGCTCACCCTACCAAGGGTGGAGTCTCTTTCCCATTCCTTTGTTCTGTGTGTGGCCGTGGGATGGGGCGCGGGCAGAGGCTGGGAAGGCACCTGCTGGCTCTTCCTCTCTCCTTCACCATCGCTGAGCAGTGTCTAGGCTCCCCAGCTGAGAATGAGACACATCGAGGGATGGGACAGAGCTGCCTGGTGGCAGCAGAGAGACAAGCAGCCCCAGACGAGTGAGTGAGTCCTGAGTGACCCCGGCGAGGACAGAAGAGTCACCTGCTGAGCTCAGCCTGACCCCTGACCTGCAGCTTGTGAGCTAAATAAATACTCGGGTTGAAACCAGAGTTTCCGGGTGATTTGTTTCTAAGCATTATTGCTACAAAGGTGAACTGATGCGGTGAGGAAGGGCAAAAGGAGGCACAGGGAGTGGGACAGACTCTGCACGGCCTGAGGCCACGCACAGTGAGAAGTCTGGGGCACTGAGCAGTTGGGGCGGGGGTGACCTCCCCATGCACTTAGCACTCTCCAGAGGGCTCTGAGAATCTCCTTTGCCATGAGGAAGAGCTTTGGGGGAGCTCACTGGGCAGGGGGTGGTCTGGGCTGGGCATAAGTGGGATTGAGGCCAGGCTGGGCTGGTGGGGACGTGGGCCCCCAGGACTCGGACCTCGGGCTGGAGGGATGCTCAGGGCTTCTTCCACCCGAGGGATAACAGCAGAGGGAGCCTCTAACCTCCTTCCTCCGCTGGCGTCGGGAAACAGCCGTGGGGCTCATGGGCCTCCTCGGAGGTCCTGTGCTGCTCCTCCATCACCCATCTCCTGCTCGGTGCAGGGAGGAAATGACTGCTCAATTCTATTATCCCCAAAGCTGAAGGATGATCTCGAGTTTTATCTGCGAGGAAACTCATTTGATTTTAAATGATTTTCAGCCTGGAAGTTAGTAGATTTTAGGAGGCTCTTAAATAAATGGCTTAGAAATAAAGATGAGCTTCTTGGTTTACGGTGAAACTTAATCTGTCCTGACTGGAACACTTGCAGAGATTCGGCTCAGGGATGCTGGACCTGACTGGGCAGATCAGAGAGACGGGGGTGTCCTCGGTGTCAAAAATGGGGTTGTGCAAATGTGCCACATCTGTGACATATTTATTGTTCTTTGTGCTTTTGTATGTAGAAAAATAAACTTTTTCTGATTATATCAGTACTTGATGTTTATTGTAGAGAACTAGTAAAATAAACTGAAGTGTAAAAAAGAAAATAGGTGTTGTCGCTAAAGCTGTAGCTCCATGAAAATCACACTTTACATTTCGGTTATGTATTCCACATATCTCTCCTCCTCAATTTTACAAAACCAAGCGCATACTGGCCATGAGTTTATAACATTTTAAAAACGTAATAGATTCTGTATACATTATACTTTTTATAACATGATTTAAATGCTGGAGGGGTAGCCATTGTTTAAACACACTGCATTTATCCAGCCAGTCTCCTCCTGCTGGATGTGGAGCTCTTCCCTCGCCGTTTCAGTGTACGAGTCAACCTAGGCTGGGTGTCGCTGCAGGGAAAAGCTAATGCCAAACCTCAGTGGCTGTGATGGTTACTCCTAGGTATCAACTTGCCTGGGCTAAGGGATACCTAGAAAGCTGGTGAAACATTCTTACTGCGTGTGTCTGCGTGATGCCTGAGTTGGTGGACAGAGTGGAGAAGCTCCGCCCTCACCCATCCAGTCCGCTGGGGGCCCAGAGAGAACGAAAAGGTGGAGGAAAGGTGAATTCCCTCTCTCTCTCTCTCTCTCACCCTCTCTCTCTCCCTCTCTTTCTCACTCTCTCTCCTGGAACAGGAATGCCCTTCTTATTTTATTTTATTTTATTTTTTATTTTTAGAGACGGAGTCTCGCTCTGTCTCCCAGGCTGGAGTGCAGTGGCGTGATCTTAGCTCACTGTAAGCTCCGCCTCCCGGGTTCTTGCCATTCTCCTGCCTCAGCCTCCCAAATAGCTGGGACTATAGGTGCCTGCCACAGTGCCTGGCTAATTTTTGTATTTTTAGTAGAGATGGGATTTCACCGTGTTAGCCAGGATAGTCTCGATCTCCTGACCTCATGATCTACCCGCCTCGGCCTCCCAAAGTGCTGGGATTACAGGCGTGAGTCACTGCGCCTGGCCAGGAATGCCCTTCTTCTCCTGCCCTTGGAGATCAGAACTCCAGGTTCCCTGGCCTTTGGCCCCCAGGGCTCAGCCAGCATCCACCACCCCTTGTTCTCACGCCTTCAGCCTTGGATTCAGAGTCACACCATTACCTTCCCCGTTTCCGAGGCCTTCAGACTTGGACTGAGCCATGATATCGGCTTCCTTGTTTCTCCAGTGTGCAGACAGCCTGTGGGACTTCTCAGTCTCTATAATCACTCGAAAGAAATTGAAGAGGATACAAACAAATGGAAAGACATCCCATGCTCATGGGTCAGAATTAATGTCGTTAAAATGTCCATACTACCCAAAGCGGTCTACAGATTCAATGCAATTCCTATCAAAACACCCATGACATTCTTCACAGAAATAGAAATAAACTTAACATTAAAAAGATCTTAACAATCTTAACATTAACATTCTTAATCACAAAAGACACAGAATAGCCCAAGCAATCCTGAGCAAAAAGAACAAAGCTGGTACAAAAATTAGCTGGATGTGGTGGCACATGCCTGTAATTCCAGCTGCTTGGGAAGCTGAGGCAGTAGAATGGTTTGAACCTAGGAGGCAGAGGTTGCAGTGAGCTGAGATTGTGCCACTGCACTCCAGTCTGGACCACAGAGTGAAACTCCATCTCAAAAAAAAAAAAAAAAAAGTGCTGGAGGAATCACATTACCAGACCTCAGAATATATGACAAAGCTGTAGTAACCAAAACAGCATGGTACTGGCATTAAAAAAACAGATACATAGATCAATGCAACAGAGTAGATAACCTAGAAATTAATCCATCTATCTACCACTAACTGATTTTTAACAAAGGTGCCAAGAACACCCACTGGGGAAAAGGACAGCCTCTTCAATAAAAGGTGCTGGAAAACCTGGATATCCATATGCAGAAGAATGAAGCTAGACCCCCACCTCTTACCCTACACAAAAATCAACTCAAAAGGAATAAAAAACCTAAGTGGAAGACCCAAAAGTACGAAACAAAGGGAGAATGCCTTAGGACATTGGTCGGGAAAATATTTTATCAGTAAAATCGCAAAAGCACAGGCAACACAAGCAAAAATAAACACATGGAGTTTATGTCAAACTAAAAAGCTTCTGCACAGCGAGGGAAGCAATCAAGAGAGTGAAAAGCCAACCTACCAAATGGGAGAAGATATTTATCAACTACTCATTTGACAAGGAACTAACATCCAGAACATACAAGAAACTCAAAAAACTCAACAACAAAAAACCAGATTAAACAGCAACAATTTGATTAAAACATTGGCAAATGATCTGAACAGACATTTCTCAAAAGAAGACATGCAAATTATCAACAGATCTATAAAAAAATGCTCAACATCACTAACCATCAGGGAACTGCAAATCAAAACCAGGAGGAGATACCATCTTATACCAGTCAGAGCTGGTCTATTATCAAAACGACAAGAAGTAACAAATGCTGGCAGGGATACAGAGAAAAGGGAACCTGCACCCTGTTGGTGGGAATGTGAATGAACACAACCGCTGTGGAGAACAGCACGGAGGCTCCTCAGGAAACTGCAGACAGGACGACCACACGATCCAGCAACCCCACTTCTGGGTGTTTATCCAAAGGGAAGGAAGTCAGTGCATCGGAGAGACGTCCTCACCCTGTGTTGACTGCAGCACCATTCACAGCAGCCACGATGTGGAACCAACTTGGGTGTCTGACAGCAGATGATTGATGAAGAAAGTGTGGCACACACACCACAGAATACTATTCAGCCATGAAAAAGAATGAGATCCTGTCATTGGTGGCAACATGGATGGAACTGGAGGACATTAGGTTAAATGAAATAAGCCAGGAACAGAAAGACAAATATCACATGTTCTCACATGGGGAAGCTAAAAAATGTTGACCTCAAAGAAGTAAAAAGTAGAACAGAACATACTGGATGGTGGGAAGGGGAGGGGAAAGGAGAGGGAAAGATTTGTTAAAGGAAACAAAATTACGGCCAGGCAGGGGAAGGTGTGAGTGTCTGTGTCACTACAGGATGACCAGAGTTGACATGTTATATAGTTTCAAACAGCTGGAAGGACATTGAATGTTCCTAACAGAAAGAAATGTTTGGTGTTAAAAAAAAAAAAGAAAGAAACTTCAGCCAAATTAAATCTAAAAGAGTATAATTGAGCAAAGAACAATTTGCAAATTGGGCAGCCTCCCGAGCCAGAGTGGGTGCAGAGACTCCCGTGCAGCCACGTGGCGGGAGAAGATTTATGGACGGGAAAAGGAAAGTGATGCACAGAAAACGGAAGTGAGGGACAGAAACAGCCAGATTGGTGGCAGCTTGGCATTTGTCTTATTTGAACCCAGTTTGAACAGTTGACCACCTGTGATCGGCCAAAACTCAGTGATTGGCACTAGAGTAGGTGACGGTCTGTTTGCACCTCCGTGTAGGCTACAGTTCACCACGTACAGAGAAACCTTCAGGCCGAACTTAAAACGTGGAAGGACACAGCTTTAGGCCAATGGATTTGATTTAACAATGGACACGCAAATTACCCTAATGTGGTCAGTGTGGGTTACATGTATCGAAAGGGCACTATGGAACCCTTGACTATCATGCAATTATTCTATGTCAAAATATTTAACAATTGGGAAAATACAAATTACTCCGAAGAGGAAATGGAGACATAGGCATCTTCTCCAAAGAAGATATGCAAAGCCCACAAACCCATGAAAAGATGCTCCATGTCACTCATCACTAGGAACATGCAGATCAGACTGCAGTGAGAGGCCACCTCGCACACATGCTAAACGCCAGAAAGTACACGTGTTGGTGAAAATGCGGAGAAACTGGAGTCCTCGTGCATCGCTGGTGGGAAGGAGAGTGGTGTAGCTACTGCGGAAGAGAGTGTGGAGGGTCCTCAAAAAATTAAAACTAGAGCTACCGTCGGATCAGCAATTCCTCTCTGGGTAGACATCCAAAAGAGTTAAAGGCAACAGCTGGGCACGGTGGCTCATGCCTGTAATTCCAGCACTGCAGGAGGCTGAGGCGGGAGGATCACCTGAGGTCAGGAGTTCAAGACCAGCCTGGCCAACATGGTGAAACCCCGTCTCTACTAAGAGTACAAAAAATTAGCTGGTCATGGTGGCGGGTGCCTGTAATCCCAGCTATTCGGGAGGCTGAGGCAGGAGAATCACTTGAACCCGGGAGGCGGAGGTTGCAGTCAGCCAAGATCACACCACTGCATTCCAGCCTGGGCAACAGAGCAAGACACCGACTCAAGAAAAAAAAAATTGAAGGCAAGGTCTCAAAGAGATATTTGCACAGCCATGTTCATACAACATTATTCACAACAGACAACAGGTGAACACAACCCAGGTGTCCATTGACATGAAGAGATAAGCGCAATGCAGTCTACCCGTACAATGGGACATTATCCTGCCTTAAAAAGGAAGGAAATTCTAACGCAGGCTGCAAGGTGGATGGACCTCAAGGACATTAGGCGAAGTGAGCTGAGCCAGTGACCGAAGGACAAATCCCGTCTGATTCCGCTTATATGAGGTCCCCAGAGTCATCAGATTTAGAGAAAGTAGAACGGAGGTTGCCAGAGCTGGGGGAGGGCAGTGGGGACTTTGTGCTTCCTGGGGACAGGGTTTCCGTTTGGGAGGATGGGAAGGTTCCGGACGTGGGAAGGTTCCGGAGGTGGGAAGGTTCTGGAGGTGGGCGCTGGTGATGGCTGCACAGCAACATGAATGTGCCTCCTGCTGCTGAAGATGCAGTTTTACGAATGGTTAAAAATGGTTAAAATGGCAAACCTTACGTCATGCATATTTTGCCACAATTAAAAATAATTAATTGCTGCCATGTGGGGTGGCTCACGCCTGTTATCCCAGCACTTCAGCAGGCCGAGGCGGGCAGATCACAAGGTCAAGAGATTGAAACCGTCCTGGCCAACATGGTGAAACCTCGTCTCTACTAAAAATACAAAAAATTAGCTGGGTGTGGTGGTGGGCACCTGTAGTCCCAACTACTCAGGAGGCTGAGGCAGAAGAATCGCTTGAACCCGGGATGCAGAGGCTGCAGTGAGCCGAGATCGCGCCATTGCACTCCAGCCTGGGCGACAGAGTGGGACTCTGTCTCAAAAAAAAAAAAATTAATTGCATCTAAAATTTACCTTCACAACATTTAGACTAGTCTTAGCCAAAAACCATGGCCTGGCCAAATTGACATCTAAAATTAACCATTTCATACTGAAATTGAGGGCTGAGGAGGGAGGGATAGATTCTGGGGAGGGAAATCGAGAATGGGGTTGAGTTTCCGAGAGAGGAGAGATGGGTGCTAAGGAGACAAAACCAGTGGTGGACGGAAGAGCCGGGTCCCTGCTCGGGCTCCCCTGCTGGGGTCGCTGGGTTCGCTGGGGATCGCTGGGGGTCACTGAGGTCGCTGGGGGCGCTGGGGGTCAGTGGGGGTCGCTGGGGTCACTGGGGTCCCTGGGGTCGCTGTTTCTCCCAACACTAGTGCAGTTTTCTCTGCTGTGGCCAGGGAGGACGGGGTAAAGGGCTTGCATGCCAACACAGCGTCCCCCCCATCCTTGTCACCCCAGATCTCAGGCAAAACCAGAGGCAACCCAGTGACGGGAGATCAGGGAGTGGGAGGGTGGGGGGCTGTGGGGTCGGAGGTCATGGCTGCCCCGAGGAGGGCTGAGACCTCGCTGAGACCTCACAGCCGGGGCCCTGACTCCTGGAGTCCACTCTGTTGAGCCACAGGACACAGTTCTAAGCATCCTGGGGTGGTGCCCTAGAGGCTCAGCTCCTCCTCCTCCCTCTGCTGGGAGCTGGTGGATGCCACCAAGTCCAGAAACATCTCTTGAACATTGCTCAGCCCGTTCGCACGCACCTTTGCCCTGGGCCTGACAACTTGCCTCTGCCTTCCCAGGCTCTCCCCCTGGGGGCTGTGCTGCAGGACTGGGGCTGTGGCTTCTTTATCCTCCCTCAGTCGCACACCTTTGGGCCTGCTGCCTCCAGGGCGTCTGCTAAAAAGGATCGCTTCTGTTGTAATTGAATGTGGAAGTGCGTTCCATCCAGGCAGTGCTGTTATTATCTGGTGTTGAATTTCAAGTAAAATAAAAATAAAAATTCCCAGTGCTGGTTCGTCTGCGCTCATGAATCTCATCCCTGCCTACCATGCGGCGCACTGGGCGTTCACAGAATGGTCGTGCCAACGGCATCAGAGAGGTAATTACATTTATAATTGGACACATAAATCAGCTTCTTCTTTTGTGGGGCTGGATCTCAATGTGATGTGGTGCCTGAGTCGTTTACATGTGTGTGTACAAGGATATGCATGCAGGCCTGTGCTCATATATGTAGGCATGTGTGTGCGTGCACACGTGTGCATGTGTGGGTTGCACGAGTGTGTGTGCACAGATGTGCATGTGAGTGTGCACGTGTGCGTGTGTGTTGCATGAGTACGTGTGCACGGATGTGCGTGTGAATGTGCACGTGTGCACCTGTTCAGTGGATATTTACTAGCAAACTCCTCTCTAATAGTTCCTTGCCGTATTCCTGGGCAGACCAGGGTGAACAAACAGGATGGCCTGACCTCGTTTTTCTTGGCCGAAGATGGTGGAACCTAAGTGTGCTGGGCATCCAGGGAAAGTGGACGCCACCCCCAGGGCCTGCCACCAGGAGCTTGTGCAGATTCTGGCATTTGGGATGGAAAGAGTGCCTGGTAGCAGCGCTGGCTGGTGGGGTTGACCCTGGGTGCCCAGGAAGGCACCTGCCCTCATGGCACATCTACGGGCTTGCCCGGTTCCTTTCCACGGGGCGATTCCCTCCTGCTCTCGCACCTGTGAGGCTGTGTCCAGCTGAGCGGAGCAGCAGTTGCTTGAGAAGGACCGACACTGCGGTTGCCTAGGCAACCCCTCCCTGGCTCACCAAGGCCGGTTTTGTTCAGACTCCAAGCAGCAGCCGTGTGCTCAGGGAAGGCAGCCCCTCCCCAGCCCCCGTGTGACACCCCACTGGCCTCAGCCCACGGTGGAATTCAGTCAGCCTTGCCATGGTTGGAGAGACCCGAACCAGCCAGGCCACCCTGACGGCGGGACCCAGGGAGGGTCTGAGGGGCTGTGGGGAAGTTGTCCTCACTCTCACAAAGGGACACGAGGAAGGGCTGGGTCCTGGGGCTCTGGGATGGTGACACAGGAGGGGGGCTGTGGGTGGGCAGCTGCCGTGCAGTCCTTATGAGGGATGAGCTGCCTCTTATCCTTTCAGTCACTTTTCAGGTGGGTTTTCTGTTACAGCTGAGAGTGTCCGGATGGGTGCAGGGACCGAGTATTCATCGGTGATTTTTACACTCAGGATCCAGAGCTGAGGCTTCTTATCTACGTGGCGCGTGGCTGCGTGTCCCCTGGGCCAGAAACCCAGAGCTGAGGCTTCTTATGTACGTGGCGTGTGGCTGTGTGTCCCCTGGGCCAGAAACCCAGAGCTGAGGCTTCTTATCTACAGGGAGCATGGCTGCGTGGTGCCCGGGCCAGCTTTTCTGTCAAGGGACTGTGGGCCTCAGCAAATGAAGCCAGAGCTCTCCGTCCTCCCTCTCCAGGAGCGGCTGCACAAGGCCCATATCTCAGCATTTGCAGGCAACGCTTTGGGCACCCGCAGAGAATATGACCAACACGGCAGAATCCCCGGCACCGCCGGAGGCTTTCTGGGCCTTCCACAGACTCACTTGCAAACTCTTCCCTCAGTCCTAACAGCTCCTGGAATCAGGGTTTGGCTCTGCCACGGCCTGTAAGTGACCCGGACGCCGCCCCGTCCCCTGCCTGTGAGTGACCCTGGACGCCGCCCCCGTCCCCCGCCTGTGAGTG
>NC_045443.1:129916192-129916311 GCF_002776525.5 Piliocolobus tephrosceles | reverse complement strand
CCTGGACGCCGCCCCCGTCCCCCGCCTGTGAGTGACCCTGGACGCCGTCCCCGTCCCCCGCCTGTGAGTGACCCTGGACGCCGTCCCCGTCCCCCGCCTGTGAGTGACCCTGGACGCCG
>NC_045443.1:129902669-129916092 GCF_002776525.5 Piliocolobus tephrosceles | reverse complement strand
GACCCTGGACGCCGCCCCTGTCCCCCGCCTGTGAGTGACCCTGGACGCCGCCCCTGTCCCCCGCCTGCTGCGGAGGAAGGCAGGAGGGCCTCGCCCTTGCCAAGAGTAACTTCTGAACCTGGTTCCTCGCTGGCCGTTGTTTTTGGAAGTCCTTTTTGCAGAACTGGCCTCAAAAGCTCAAGGTCAAAGCACCCCCATGAGCTGCTTTGGGAAAGAGATTTCGTCTGACAACAAGGGAGATGCTGAGCCAGGAACCTGTGATGTCACTGGGCTTCTGGGCCAGCAGGAGGCTGAGAAGCACAATACAAAGGTTCCCTTTTGTTTAAATTAAGCAAATTAAGAGGAAGTGGCCCAAATTCCTTCTGTGGGCACCGTTTGCACAGAAATGATGCCCACAGAAGCTGCTCACCCTGCCCCATTACCTGAGGCAAGACAAGCCTGGTGGTTCTGGGCACCGCTCTGAGACGTGGGACCCGCTCCCACTCTGTGGACCTCCTGACCGCTGAATGCCTCTTGGATGAGCAGAGGTGATGGCCTCAGGCTGAGCTGGGCAGTTTCCAGGCCAGGCTGGAATGAGCAGCTCCCTCCTCTCATCCTGGCCAAAGCCTGTCCCTATGGCGGCTCGGGTATGGCTGGAGTCTGAGTCATTGGTCCTTTGTCACTGAGCTGGCTGCTGGCCGGGAACTGGGACACCGAGGCCACGGCGTGGGAGCAGGGGGGTCTGCCCACGTAATGCTGCACGTGGACCTGTGGGGGCTGGTCCCCAAAGCAGCACCTATCATTTGGGATTATGGTCAACTGCATCTGACAGAAGCCCAGCTTTGGAGATTTAAACCAACGGGGGCAGAGAGGCAGCGTCAGGAAGAAGAAACTCCTGAGGACGTGAGTGGGAACGCGGGCTCGCTCCCACCCCACCGTCTGCGGTGCATGTCTCTAGATCTCATGGCCCCAAAGAGGCTGCCACCCCTCAAGCATCACACCCACCTTTCAACAGGGAGAGAGAACAGGGGCAACGGCTAAGTCAGAAAGCCTGAGCCTCTCCCAGAAATCCCTGGGGACTTGACACAAGGTCACATGTCACCACAAAGGCCTCTGGGGAGTGTGGTTTCTAAAGCTGTCCTGCTAAACCCCACACCAAATCGGGTTTGCTAGGGAGCAAAGGGGAGGGTGGGCCCAGTGGACGGCTGACGGCTGCTGCCATACCCCGAGGAGAAAACAGAGCAGAGGGGCACGGGCCAAGAGGTCAAGGGACCAAGAGGTCAAGAGGTCAAGGGACCAAGGGGGGCAAGGGGCCAAGAGGTCAAGAGGTCAAGGGACCAAGGAGTCCAGCCCTCCATCGCAAGGGCCAGGCAGGCAGGGCACGAGACACGCCTGGGTGGAGAAGGCGGCTGTGCACAAGTGAAAATGGACATTTTGAGTTCATTTAAAAAGTTATGTCACGTGTTTGTTTTTAGAGCAGTTTAGGCTTATGGGAAATTGAGCAGAAAGTACAGAGCCCCTCCCCCGCCGCCAGTGTCCCCTGTAATTAACACGTTCTGCTGGCGAGGTGCACCTGTTACCGCCGACGGGCCGACATCACACGCGGTCAGTTACAAAATTCCACACTTGCATCGGGGCCCCCCGTGCTGCACATCCTGTGGGTTTTGACAAATGCATAATGAGCCAGCATTGGACATCACGTGTGACTGGTCCCAGTCTGAACTCTCAGAGGAGTGGGGTTCACATGGGGTGGAGGTGGCTGGCAAGGGCCAGGAGGCGGCTGGCGTGGCAGTGCCCCAGGTGCTGGGAGGGCCAAGTGCCCCGCTTTTCCCCGGCCCTGGCATGACCTGAACAGAGGCATCATAGCTGCTATCTTCCTGCGGAGGCGGGGATGGAGAATATCTCAGAGGCAGCTTTCTCCTTTTTTACGGCTCTGACACAGCTATTCATTCTTCACAGCAGGCAGGGTTTGCTGAGTAAACGTTGGCCCGATGACGGCATCCTCAGCGTTTTGTCTGTAATTATTACACTTAGTCCAGGTGTAATTACCCATAATTTGAGGAAGAAAGCGGTCGTGTATTTACCTTGTAATTTGCGGTCGCATGTTAGACTGATGTCTACCTCTTCCTGCGGAAAGCTCTGGAACCCTTGAAGAATCTTCAGAGCACAGACAGCACAGCGAGGCGTGAGTGTGCGGGCTGCTGGTGCGGGCAGCGGAGCGTCCTGGCTGCCTGGGTGGGTCCACTGCACAGGCTGCTCTCCTGGGTTGTGTCCTGGGGACAGCTCAGGTCTGGACTTTGGCCCAATTCATGCAGTCCAGCCCGGACCTGTTCCCACCTGGCCAAGCTCCCTGCTGGCTCCCCTCCCCTGGGCTGCCTTCACCTACATGCCAAGTGACCAGATGCCCGCTGTACAGAAGGTCGCGTCACAGTGGGGGGTGCCCAGGTCTCCCCGTGCGGCGGAGGGAAGCCTCCGAAGCTGTGGGCTTGCACATGTGAGGTGTGGGCGCCCTAAGCCCTGGCGAGGGTCCAGCAGGGCTGCCTCGGGCACCATGGCCTTCAGAGCAGCTCTTGAGGAGGAGGGGTGCGTGTGTAGCTGGGATGGGGAGGGAGGGTCACGCTGGGAGCATCTCCAGAGAGCTTCCTCAGAATCCTGGCCGCTCAGGGCATCACAGAGGCTGACATCCCAAGAAACGCCGAGGAGGCGCCGTGCAGGGTGCTGTGGAAGGAGGGAGCATCCGGCCGGGCCCTGCCTGGCCACTGTGGCGTTCCTGCTGTGGCCTCCCTGCTGCCCTCTAGCCCTGGCCCAGCCTGACCCCCAGGGCTGCGCAGCCCCTTCCAGCACGTCCCCTGCACCTGCTCTGCCCCTTTTCTTCCTGAGGCCAGCGTGTCAGAGGCCGCAGCGCAGCGTGTTCCCTGCATCGGCTGCCACAGGAGCCCCTTTCTGTGGAGGCCATGAGGACGACCACGGACTGCCATTCACGCAGACGTATTTTCTCACCGTTCTAGAGGCAGCAAAGCCATGGCCAAGGTGTCGCTGGTTCCTGAGAGGCTGTCAGGGGTTGGGGGAGGTCCGCCCCAGGCCTCCCTCCTGGGCTGTCTCCATCTCCCTGCACCCACCTCTACGTCTAAATCCTCCCTTTCTGTAAGCTTGGGAGGGGTGGGACCAGGCCCTCCTGTGTGTCTGGCCCTGGGAAGGAGGGTGGCTCCTGCCTGCAGCCCATGAGGACATCCCAGGGAGGCCCTGCAGGCCCCTCTGCATCCCAGCCCTTCCCGTCTTTGTCCTTCAGACCACATGGGACACAGGCGGTCGGGAGATGGAGGCAGCAGTGTGTCTCCTTCACGCAGTGGGCTCCTTGGCTGAGCTGTGCGGTAGCCGTTCATTAAGCCGGCCGCAGCATCCTAGTAGCTTAATTATGGTCTTCATTACGAGGGAAGATCAATAGCCAGAATGATAAAAGCTCAAAGATAATGGAAACAATTAAAGTGCTTTGTCTTAGGTGACACTAAAGCTGTCTGGTTTGACGAATCCTCCTCCAGCCCGGCCTTCCAGCTCCTCCAAGGGTCCACTTGGGTTAAATGGAAAACAGCTGTCCACCCAGCCCAGCACAGGCTGTGGGTGGAGCTCCGGGCAGCACTCTACCCTCTACCCCACGTGCCTCCAATGTGGGTGCAGATCCTGGTGCTGGACCGGTTTCTGGGGGAGCTGGGGAGACGCGTCTGCATTACCCATGTCCGCTGGAGACCCGACCGCCCTTCTCCTCTGGGGACACTGTGGATCATGTACATTTCAGTCCCCAGGGGCTTTCCAGTCTAGATGGAAAGACAGACGCGCATCAGATCATCACACCATGGCATTTCTGCAAGCTCGGGTGAGTGTGAAAGAAGGAACACGGTGGCCAAGAGAAAGCCAGGCCGTCCTGACCCATCCTGGGAGGGGGCTGAGGTTGGGAAGATGAGGGCAGTGACCCTGATGGAGGGGACAGTGGACCCCGAGGTGGGAGAGGGCCTGGCCCATCCGAGGAACCTGGAGAGGACCAGAGGTTAGAACGCGGTGAGACGGAGGGAGAAGGAGGCCGTGAGCCGCAGACGTGGCAGGGGCTTCGTGGACACGGGTGAGGGCGGGCCTTCATTCCCAAAGCCGCAGAGCCCACTAGGACTGTTGAGGGGTCCCTCGAGGACAGAAAGGGCTTCTTAGGGCGAGGGTGGCTGCGTGTGGAGCTGCGCAGGGCCCACGTCCACCCATGACGGTGAAGCCTGAGCACACTGGGCCAAGGATGAGCCGCTGTCCACGGGACTCGCAGAGGTGGCTGTGGAGGCCACAGGACTGAAGCGGTTCTGCTTCTGGGGCGAGGATGGAGACCCTGAGGGAACACAGTGGGTTTCGGTGCCCGACGGCCGCACCTGGGCCGACCACCTGCCTCCCGCGGCTCCTGCTATAGACGAAGCCCCCAGCTCACTTGGGTGACGCAGAACCTGGCAGCTTCCCCTACACATCGCCGTGGACAGCAGGGCCCTGCGAGAGGCGGGCAGTGCGGGACGGAGCTCCCAGAGAGGGGGTCACGGGTGCGGCCGGGTTCGGTCCAGAGCCCAGAGGCCTTGGCTGCTGTGAGCGTGGAGGGGGATGGATGCTAAGACGACAATTTCTCCAGCTTCATTTCTCAGGCCAGAAACTTGCCCGAGAGCCCCCTCGCCGAGTCCACCCCACTCTGCGCAGCCTCCACTGTGAAATGTGTCCTCTCTCCTCTCTGTCACTGCTCTGAGGGACCACGTGAGTTCCTGACCACGGGCCCTGACCTCACGGGGCACCAACCCAAGTGAGGCCAGTCAGTGCCCTCTGGGGCCTCTTTCCCTGGAACCAGAGAGACGATTTGGTTAAACTACAGATTCCCAGGCAGCCGCCGTCTCCGTGGCCACGCAGCGGCTCTGCTCCATATGGCACCAGCCCTGCCGCCTGCACCCAGCTCTCCTGACTGCCTGTGGACGCGTCTGGATGGCTCCCCCGGGCGGCTCCAGCCAGAGCCCACTCCTCAGGTCCAATGGCCAGGTGCAGTCACACAGCCACCCCTCGCTGCACGGGAGGGTGGAAACGCCATCTTCATTCTGGGAGCCCTGTGCCTGGGCCCCATCGCTGCCAGGAAGGTAAAGAGCAGGTGGGTGGGTGTGTGAGGATGGCCCTCAGACGGTGCCACAGAAGCCCCTCACGGAGCACAGGGCAGGGGGCTTCCTGCAGCCGCAATTCCTGCAGCAGGGCACAGAGGAGGCAGGGAGTGGATGGGGCTGGCAAAGGGAGAGAGCAGCCAGGTGGGACTCGACCTTCCAGCTTCCGCCGCCATCTCCCCAGAGTTAGATCTTGAGGGTTTATACGTGCCTCCTAATTAGGCAGGTTCAGGTGGGTTCCCACCACTCACCAACAGCCCCGACGGCGCGTGGGGCCAGACGGAGCCGTGACCATTGCCACGTCCTCTGCTTGCGCTGAAGGCCCCCGACTCCCCCGTTCATTTGGTTCCGGTGGGCTCCTGCGTAGCCTTTCTTCTGCACGAGAGACGATTCTTTCCCACACTCGCCCCAGCTCACCCTGCCTCAAGAATTCCAGGAGGTCTGGGCTACCCAGATGCACGGGGCAGGGACCCAAGCCCGACGGCCGTGGGGTTCCTGGAGTGGACTCTGCTGGCCTGGGCCTGGCTCATGCCACATGGGAGGTTCTGCACCTGCTGCCTGCCCTGCACCCACCTGGCATCCCCAGGTCCGCACCTGCTGCAGGTGCCCCACCTCGCAGAGCACTTTCTGCTCCCTCTGAGTGTCTCGGCTTTTTGCATTCATGGGAAGAGGGTTTTTTTCTCTTTCTGGTTTGTGTTTTGGAAAGGCTCTTTTTCTCTCTCTGGTTTGTGTTTTGCAAAGGCCTGAACGCAAGCTGTTCTGTGTCGCTGGAACATATGAAAGGAAGTGTGATTCTCCACACACAGTTGCTCCCGGGCGCAGACCCTGGGAATGCAAAGTTTCCGGAAGTAAACACCAACAGACCCGAGTCAGAAGCGCCAGATGGTGGGGCTGGGATGGCGGAGCCAGCTCCTTGGAGGCGGGCACGTCCCCCACCGAGCTGCATGAGTCACTCTCTGCAGGGCCGGGAAGCCGCTGCCTTCAGGTGCCTCCCAGGGGCCCAGAAGGAGGGGAGGATGATGGCAGAGCTCACGTCAAGCCACCAGCATCCCTTCGTCTGCCCAGGGTGTGAAACCGGCACACTCAGCGGGGCAGCATCTTGAGGACTGCCTGGGCAGGGAGGTCACCCCTGCAGAGACGAGGTTGGGCCAAGACTGTCCTTCGCTGGAGCTGGGCAGGGGTCTTGGGTGGATTCGCACCAGGGCCGGCTCACGCATGGATGGAGGAGGGAGCTGCCCGGCTTGGGGGCTGCAGAACAGATCGTGTTCCCAAATCTACTCCCAAGGGGGACATTCTGCATGTGGGGCCACCGCCCAGATTGCAGCCCAATCCCCGTGTCTGTCAAAGGCAGCCGCGTCTGTCTCAGAATCTCAGCTGGGTTGGAGGAGGCCCTGGTGGGTGCAGGGAACTTGGAGCCCTGAGCAGTGGGGGCTCCAGAGTGTCTGTGGTGGTGGAGGCAGGCGGCGGCGCCGGCTTCCGTCTGCTTTGGAATACTCAGGAGAAGAGGGGACGGTCCGACAATATCTGTCCCTGGTGAGGATATGTTAAACTTCAGTCATTCATCAGAGACGACAGAACCACTGTGCTTTCTGAAGCAACATTTCACATTTACGTAAGACTGAGGAAGTTGACGTAAGACGGACCGAGGGCTGCTGCCTCTGTGGTTTTCCCACTGGCCACCGCTTTGCTGGGTGGGGACTGGCGGGCCCGGGGTGGGAGGGTCTGGAGGCCGCAGCTGCACCACTGAGACCAGACCTCAGGAGTCCCTGGGCCCCGGCCCAGCCCCAAACTGCACAGGAGGCTGGAGCCTGATCACGTCTAAGTCATTTCGGATAAACCTGAAGTTTCTTCACAGTGGAGAAGGAAGAGACTTGGGCTCCAGACAACGCGGCATTTTTCAGGTTTGCTTTGGTTGCAAATGACAGAAAATCTATCTGAACTCATTTTGGAATGAGGAATGCGCTCGAAGGGTGTCATGCAATCAAGGGCAAAAGCCTGTGGCCCATCTCCAGACTCAAAGGGGTCCACAAGCCCCCCAGCGCTGGGTCCTACGAACTTCTCCCTCCCCAGGCAGGAAAGGCCGGCAGCTCTGGGGTCCCCGTGCTCGTGGGATCTGTCGCTGGCGTGTTGCCTCGTTCTCTGTCCTGGCCGGCTGGCTGGTCCACAGGCGTGCTGATTCCACACGGAGGCTGCCCCCAGGACCATGCGGTGGAGCGGGGTGGGTGTTTCCCAAAGGGTGGGTCCCAAAGGAAGAGGGTTCGAGGGCTGGGCAAGGTCACAGCAGCCACAGAAGCCCAGTTCGCCACCGTACCCACATCCCTGGCTCTGGCACCCTGTGTTCAGGGAACCAGCCAAGAACCCCCCATTGTTCTCCACTAAGAGTCCCCACCTTGGCTTGGAGACACTGCTGCCTCCCTCGGGTGATGCTGGCTGAGCTGAAGGGTCTGTGTGCCTTGGCCTGGACAGTAAGAGCTCCTGTCCCCTGGGCACACCAGAGCCCACAGTGCCGGGGCCTCCCTGCCAGCTCCGGCCAGGGTTGGGAAGGCCCCATGGGTGTCCGCCAGGTGCATCCTTCCGCCCCATGCAGGTGGGCCTGGCTGCTGAGGCACTGGCCAGAGGGGCCTCTGCTGAAGGAGGGAGAGACCAGGACCAGCCGCCCGGGCTCTGAGGCCTTGAGCAAGCCTCCATCTCCCCACCCTGCACCTACACTCAGGGGCTGTGAATCCTGTGGGCTCTGCTCCAGCCCAAGAGCTGAGTTTCCTGTTACTTGCTACAAAAAGCCCTGAGCAAGCTGCCAAACGCTGAGTCGGAGGACGACATCACCGGCACGGGGGAAATGCTGGCTGCTGGGGCGGCCGCTAATCTCAGTGACTTCAAACAAAATGTTCGCCCTCAGCGTCCAAAGGCCGTGTTGTCATCAAGCCCAGCCATGTGGCTGGTCGGTGGGGCAAGGCGTGGTCCCCGGTGGCCCAGCGGTCTCTGAGTGACCAGCCGCCTCCTCTGTCGTGTGTCCCCCTCTGATCCTCTGAATCCTCGTCACTCAGCCAGAGGCTGGGAGCAGGGCATGAAGCTAGGTGGGAAGGAAGCCTGAGTGCCAGGCCTGCAGGGACGCCCACACCTGTCGGGGTCCAGCCCCATGGGAATGCAGCCCCGCTGCACACCCGAGTGGAACCGCGGAGGCAAGGCCGCCCGGCCGCCCTCCTTCACGGCTGGCTTCGTGCTCACTGCCGGGCTGATGCCGGAGCTAGAAACTTCCTCGGCGGGACACCGTCTGCCCCTCCACACCCTGGAGACAGCTGGGCCCCAACTGCCCCCGCCCAGCCCTCGTCACGCTGTATTCTGACCCCTGCAACTCTCTGTGGACTGAAGGAAGCAGTGGCGGTGCCAGAAAAGTCCCGCCACACTCTTCACAAGACACTGGAGAGACACAGGGGCAGCCGTTCCCCCCACTGAGCTAACGGACCAAACACGTCTCAGTGGAACGCGAGGCACCCTGAGTGCACGTGGGGCGTTGCAGCTGCCCCGGACACGGGAGGGAGACTTAGCACAAAGTTATTCCAGGAAGGGCCAGAGCCGCTTCCTGATCACAACTCGGGATTATTGCTGTAATCACTGCTGGTGGAACGGGGCCATGGACCCTGCACATGACCCACCTCCCTTGGGGGAAGCCAGACAGAAAAGCCAATTTTCTGCAGTCCTTCCTGTCTCTCCAGATGATGTTGAACCGTGGGGGAGATTAATCAGCACAACATAGGTGGGTCTGCGTGAGCCCCCAGCGCCCGGTTCATCACCCTTTCTTGCAGGTGTGCGTTCATTGATTGACTCCTTTTCCTCCCTCCCTGACTCCTCCCTCCTTCCAAAAACACTGGGACCTTCAGTGAGGGGATGCTGGCAGGAGGAGGGGGTTTGAGCCCATCGCCTGAGAAGCAGTTTCTTCCAGGGTTGGGGGGAATGTGGTGCCTGTACATCCTGGCCGCTTGCAGTCTCCTGCCAGAAGCCTGGAGTGAACGCTCGGGGCCTCGAAGGAAGGGGTGGTGGAGGAGGGGCCTGGCGGGCGTGCACACAGGCTTGGTGGGGTTGGGGCAGAGGCTGGGCCCGGGCGCTGGGTCGGGAGTGGCAGCTAAGGGCTGGGATCCCTGAGCTGTGCAGGAAGGGCCCCCGGCCGGGGGTGGACATGGCCGCCTTGGCTGCTTCTAGGGATTGGCGGTGTCTGTAGGACACTCCGTCTTTTAGTGCCGGCTTCACCTATACACTTGCCATAGTCTCTGCCTTCCTGAGCTATGCAGGCGTCACTTACGGCCAGCTGGGCAGTGGGCACCCTGTTGAGGCCTCCTGCATTGCCCGCACGGGCGAGCTCAGAGCTGTGGTCAGTGTGGAGACCGGGTGCCTCTTCTCCAAATGCAGGAGAAACACAGAAGGATGCAAACAGAGACATGGTGAAAAAATAAACACGAGAAGAAACCTGGAACAAGGGCGGGATAGGGGCCTCCCTCAGAGCCTCCTGAGCCACCGTCGCCTCGGGTGGGGTCGGGGATTGGGGGCCCCTGGCAGGCCAGGTTCCTTGAGGTGGTGGCTCTGTGTCTGCTGAGTCACGCCCAGCCTGGGACGCCATTGTGCTCAGTGGATGTTCATCTAAGAGTAGAAGGCGGATGGCCCGTGGGGTTCCGAGAAGAGGGAGGGCCTGCAGTTGGGGAGCACGTGTGCATTCCATGAGAAGGCCCAGCCCCAGATGAATTCCCGGAAACCCAAAGAAGGCACCAAGATTCCACTGCTCCCTGTTTGCTCAGAGTTGCAGAAACGCAACACAGCTTGTAGCTTGTGGCAGCTGCAAGGTCCTGTGTGACCACAACACAGGGCTATTATTCCATGAAAGCAAAGCCCCATGCCTGGCTGTGCGCCCAGGCTGGAGGGCAGTGGCTGTTCACCAGCGCGATCATCGCTCACTGCAGCCTCGACCTCCCAGGCTCAAGCCATCCTCCCGCCTCAGCCTCTTCCCAAGCAGCTGGGGCCACAGGTGTGTGTCACCATGACCCACTTTTTTTCTGTATTCTTTTTAGAAGCATGAGTCAAGCTCTTTGGCCTGAGTCTCTGCCGTCCGTGGTCCTTTGCTTCCACACCGCTGCAGCCAGTCCCTTCCTGGGGTGTTCATAGAGGCCGCCCTTCCCCCAGTGTCTTTCTGTCATCAGCCTTTTTTTTTTTTTTTTTCTTTTTTCTACGGAGTTCTCCCTTTGTCGCCCGGGCTGGAGTGCAGTGGCCGGATCTCAGCTCACTGCAAGCTCCGCCTCCCGGATTTATGCCATTCTCCTGCCTCAGCCTCCCGAGTAGCTGGGACTACAGGCGCCGCCACCTCGCCCGGCTAGTTTTTTGTATTTTTTTTTTTAGTAGAGACGGGGTTTCACCATGTTAGCCAGGATGGTCTCGATCTCCTGACCTCGTGATCCGCCCGTCTCGGCCTCCCAAAGTGCTGGGATTACAGGCTTGAGCCACCGTGCCTGGCCTGTCATCAGCCTTAATTAGGCTTCTTTGGAGGTCAGCACAGGGCCCTCCACCGGGGTGACCTACGTGCCCTATCACAGAGCTGCAGGCTCACAAAAGGGGTCTCCACGCTTGTCTATGGCGGTGGCAGCTCTGCGGACCACGTTCTGGATGGGGGGGGCTCTGGCCTCTCACAAAGCAGCAGCAGCGTCCAGGACACCAGCAGCCGTGGCCGTGTGGGGGCGTGGGGGTGACAGGCAGTGCCATGTCTGGAGCACAGGAGACACGGACAGGCCCACCACTCATGTCACCTTCGCTCAGCCCACCAAGCTCCGCCTCTGCCTCCACATGACTCGGAGGGAAAGAGCCACCTTCAGATTTTTCTGCCTATTTTGCAGATGAGAAAACCCCACACTGGTGGGAGGTCCCACGCTGGCAATGGGGGGATCCCGGGCCTGCACTTTTAAAACAACAAGAAAAGCCGTCCCTGGGGGTCGTGACCATGGTGAGTCGACAGCTGGGTGAGCCTGGGCTGAGGGAGGGGGGTTGGGCAGAGCTCCCTGCGGAGCTGCAGGAACTGGAATGGGAGCACCCAGCCTGCTGCACCCAACCCTGCACCCCAGCTCAGAGCCCGGCCCAGAGCCCAGGGACTTGCTCAGCCAGGCCAGAGGTCCGGGAGCCCTTCGGTCCTTCGTGAGTTCCTGGGGCAGGGGCTGGGTAGCCCCGTGGTCTCCGTCCTCACGCCGGACTCTGGGGCTGTGCCAGGACGTCTAAAGAGGCCACCAGGCTCTCCCAGCTTTAACTCTCAGTGTCCATCCCGCCTGTCCCCAGAGACCCACAGCTGTGCTCAGCTCAGAATCTCAAAGGACAGATGCCTGGTGAGGTGGGGACAGAGATAGGGGGACAGGGGCCATTCCGTTGCCTAAGAATTCAACCAGAGGGACCAGGCTGGGCTGGGTGGGTGGGGAAGCGCAGGGCCCAGCCCCCGAGGGTCCGCTTTCTGGTGATTCCAAGGAGGCATCTTGGTTGGTGAGCAGCCTGTGTCTAGCTTGTGTGCTCATTGAGGCCGGTGTGCTTGCCCTGCTTCCTGGAGAGGGAAATGGAAGCTGAGAGCATCAAGTGACATTTGAGCCCCAGAGGAGACAGGCTGGGCTGGGGCATTGCCAGACAGGTCATCCGGGGAAGGAAATGGATGTGCCCAGGCTATTGTGATGACAAGCAGCAGAACCCAGCTCAAGGTGGCAGAGCAAAAAGAGCAAAGGAAGGTGACGCAGCCGGATTCAGGTTCACAGCCAGATTCAGATGATGCAACTGGATTCAGGTTCACAGCTGGATTCAGGTTCACAGCTGGATTCAGGTGACGCTGCTGGATTCAGGTGATGCAGCTGAGCACAGGGGCAGAGGGCATCCCGGGGACCCTGGCTCTGCTTCCAGCTCTCGCTCTGCTTCCCTCCCCAAACCCTGCAGTCCCAACCAGGCTCCCCGTTGCTGGTAAAGATGATCCAGTAACTGCTCACCACATCCCATCAGACGTGCCTACCCCACAGAAAAGAGGCACCATTTGTTGGTCCTCTACAAAAAAGTCTAAGGATCGAGTCTCATTGGCCTGGCTGGGGCCACATGCCTAACCCTGACCCAATCATTGGGCTGAGGGCTTGGTATATGTTAACAGGACAGACAAGTCATGGGCCATTTCTGGAGTTGAGAGTTGGGTCAACCTTATCCCAACCAATAGATTAAGAGAGGGCAAGGCCGGGCGTGGTGGCTCACGCTTGTAATCCCCAAACTTGGGAGGCTGAGGTGGGCGGATCACCTGAGGTCAGGAGTTTGAGAACAGCCTGACCAACATGGAGAAACCTCATCTCTACTAAAAATACAAAAAATTAGCCGGGTATGGTGGTACATGCCTGTGATCCCAGCTACTCGGTAGGCTGAGGCAGGAGAATCACTTGAACTCAGGAGGTGGAAGTTGCAGTGAGCCGAGATCACACCATTGCACTCCAGTGTGGGCAACAAGAGGAAAATTCTGTCTCAAAAAAAAAAAAAAAAGGCAGCTTTTCAATGACATTTTGGAGGACAATTACACAAGGAGGGAAAAATTGGAGGACAGTGCCAGCCAGAGAACCACGGCATGAGCATCCTTCCTCAGCTAGACACGGAGCCAAAGCTAGCTGCACAGCACGAGTAAGTTTCACCAGCTTCTTCAGGACTGTGCAAGACAGGCATTCTCAACAGAGGGTTCCAACCCACCTCCACTTGTACCTAATCCCCCACCCCCAGCTCTGACCCAATTTTACTAACTTGTATGGACTGGATGTATTGATAGAGCTCCCAGAGGGGTCAGAGGTACCAAATGAATCTGATGAGACAGAGCCTCTGTGTGTATATGCAGTGATAGTGGTGATAGTGTCAGGGAAGTTGGTACTGATGGAAGTGGAGACCATGATGATAGTGATGATGATGGTGATAATGATGGTGATGATGATGGTGGTGATGTGATAATGGTGACTGATGATGGTGATGGTGGTGATGGTGATGAAAATGGTAGTGATTATGTGATGATAATGGTGATGGTGATGATGATAATAGTGGTGATGGTGATAATGATGGTGATGGTGATGATGGTGGTGGTGGTGATGAGGATAATGGTGATATGACAATAATGATGATGATGATGATGGTGTGATGGTGATGGTGATAGTGGTGATGATGGTGTGATGATGATGATGATGATGATAGTGATGATGGTGATGGTGGTGATGATGATGATGGTGACTGATAATGATGATGGTGGTGATGGTGATGAAAAT
>NC_045443.1:129889509-129902659 GCF_002776525.5 Piliocolobus tephrosceles | reverse complement strand
ATGGTGGTGATGGTGATGAAAATGGTAGTGATTATGTGATGATGATAGTGGTGACGGTAATGATGATGATAATGTGATGGTGATGATGGTGGTGATGATGGTGTGATAATGATGGTGATGATAATAGTGATGGTGATAATAGTGATAGTGATGATGATGGTGATGATGATAATTATGGTGATGGTGGTATTGGTGGTGGAGTGGGTAGTCGTGGAGATTATGGTAGTGATGGCAGAACTCTGTTCCTGAAACAGGAGATCTGAAGAGAGGTCAGAGAACTCTATAAAAGTGATTCCAAATATGAAAGTCCACAAGCCAGGGATGTAAAATAAATGTTTGATATGGGCTGGATGGGAATTGTGGGAAATTGGATTTTGCACGTTCTTCTGAAAGCGGCAGTACTGACTCGGGTCCACCACTTTCTGCCATGAGGAAACAGGAGCTCTGTGCAGCCACATTTTCTGATACTTCTACAGACACCAGAAAAACTGCAAAATATTCCACTTGGAAAATATTGGCCAATAACTAAAAAACTTAAATCAGTGTTGGTGTACCACAGAAGACGTATTCACTGGAAATATTGAAAGCCTCTTTTCAGAATGCAGGTGAAGTGAAGAAGAGAAAGAAATCAAGGGCCTTGGGGGCAAGACCCTTTCCCTCTACCCGCTGCATTCCAGGAAGGTGGGCGGGGTCCCTCCCAGGCCTCCATCCCCCAGGGGGCTCCAGGTTCCTCCAAATCTGTCTTCCCTCCACTTCTGAGGCCTGGGGAGTCCTGGGTCCCAGGGGTACCTCCTTAGAGAAAGCAAGTGGGGGCTGCCTGAAGTGGGGATCCCAGGGTTCCAAAGGGTGCCCTGACTCTCCGGGGGCCTGGCTCCATGGGAACCCACTGCAGCAGCCCTGTTGTGTAAAGTGTTTGATATTCAAATTAAAATGGTGCTTGTTTGGGAAAACTCACTCCCCTGGGGGCCTGTAACTGGGGCCTGTGGGAACATTCACACTTACAGAGAATTAACAAAAGCTTTGTTGCTGCAGTTAAGACGAAACCTTGGGAATTTCCTCATGAGGGGCTCTGAGAGGCCCCTCCCAGCTCCTCAAGGGGCTGATGGAGACAGAGCTCTGACCAGGAGGAAAGGCCTTTTCTTTGGGCCTCGGCTACAGGGGCAGAAAGGGTTCTGGGTCAGAGGAGAAAATGGGAGAGAGAGATGGAGGGAAAGAGGTGGTGGAGACCGGGGCTGGGTCGGGGCAGCCTCCTTGCTCAGGCCGACCGTAACTGTGGCTGAGCTGCTCGTGGCTCGTGGCTGTAACTGTGCCTGGTGCAGCCTGAGCTGCTCGTGGCTGTAACTGTGGCTGGTGCGGCCTGAGCTGCTCTTGGCTGGTCTGTGCCTTGCCTTCGACACGCGTTTCCTCTTCAGTCCTCCTCATGGCCCGGGTGGAACAGCAAGGTCATCTCGCAGACACAGACAGGACGGGACGGCCCAGAAAGCTGAAGGACTTATCCGAGGCTCATGCTTTTCCGGTTATCTCAGGTTCACTCGCATTCCCCCACAGTCACTGTGAGGGCCCCGACCTCCCAGGACCTGTGTGCGTGACCTCGGTTGGATCTGGGGCTGTGGCAGATGTGAGGGGTTAAGATGAGGCCACCCTGGAGTGGGATGGGTCGAACCCAGCACGACTGTGCCCTGATGAAAAGGGGACATCCGGGCACAGAAACACGCACACAGGGAGGAGGCCACGGGAGACGAAGCCAGAGGCTGGGAGACACGTCTAGAGCCAGGAAAGGTGGAGAACGCCAGCCACCCTGGAGAAAGGCGGGGACGGACTGCACCTCCCACCTCAGAAGGAAGCAGCTGTGCGGGCCATGGCCTCCAGAGCCACAAGAGGGTACGTGTTTGGAGGTGGAGGCGCCCGGCCAGCAGGGCTTGTTAGGCCGCCTGGCACATGGACTCCGTGGTGGGCCCAGAACGGAACGCCGGCGACCAGCTCCAGCCTCCGCCTCCCTGGCCTCGGCTCCTCTGTGTCGAGATGGGGACTCATGGCTCTCCCAGTGTCTGTCATGAAATGAACTAAGCAGCGGGGCTTGGGCGGGGTTCATGCTGTGTGGGTGTTGCTGTGGGGTCAGCGTCCTGCACGCTCCCTGTGCGACTCTGCCAGGGCCGGGTGGCTGTTGGCGTTTGACAGGTGAAGCGAGGTTAGGCTGAGGCACGGGAAGGTGGGGTAACTTGCTCGAGGTCACAGAGCCAGACCTGAACTAAGGCGTGTCCCCAGTGTGGGTCTCCAGGACACAGAAGCCTGTAGGTTTCCGCCCCCCACACCTTGAAGGGCACCCAGAGGCCACCCCGACATCACCACGGCATCAGAGTGGAAGGAACCCAAGGTGTACCAGGCGGAGGCTGGGGTGCGGACAGCTGTGCCCAGGTCACAGGTGCGACCAGTGCCCCAAAGTGGACTTCCGCTGCCTGGGACGGGGGCCACCAGGATGCACGCAGGGCTCAGAACGGCACTTGAGTATCTCCGTGTCTTCTCTGACCCCGTGATCACCACGGAAATGTACCAGGCCAGCCCTCCAGCAGAGAGTGGGATCATCTCAACGGATGCCCAGACAGAGGAGCCAGGTGGGGCAGCAGAGCCACCGACAAACCCATAGCCAGCCACTGATTCATGGGTGAGCCCAGCCAAGTCCAGGGGGACCCACAGGGTCCACAGATTCACAGGTGAACATGGCCAAGTCCAGGGAGACCCAGAGCCGGCCACGGATTCACAGGCCCAACCAAGTCCTCAGAACCCACAGCCAACCCACAGATTCATGAGCAAAAGTGAACATTTCCTGCTCTTCTCCGAGGATTTATGTGGTTGTCACACAGTGTAACTGTGGCAATAGAAACGGATTCCTAATTCCACAGATCCAGGTGTTGTTTCGCATTCTCACGGATGACACAGAAGGCGTCACAGCATCCCCACAGGCCACACGACGCGGTGGCTCAGAAGGGCTGCGGGACTCAGACCCACAGTGACGGCCTCCTCCAAGGGCAGCCTTGATGTCCCGGGGTCGGCCGGCTCAGAGGACAGCTGCCTGCCAGTCCTGCAGCTCCAGAGGTGACACTTTCCAGAACGCAGACGGCATGTCTTCGAAAGTCATTTCCTTTGGTAAAGATAATTATACGTGGTACTGAAATTATATAATTGTTATTACAGCTTGTTTAAAAATTATCTGGATTTAATTGATCAATTAGATTAAATTACGCAGTAGTGAGAGTTGGCGAATGCCCAGGCCACAGCCTGCAGGATTTGAAAAGCCCATAGCCCTGGCCCCGGAGCCTCGAAGCCAGCACAGACATTTATTTTCTTTGTGAGGTTGTTACAGGTGATTCTTAGTGGTTCGTTTAAAGCCGAGAGCAGGTGAAGGCCCCTAAGACAGAGCCTCACGGAGCCCTGGAGGAGCCTCATGCAGTCAGGTTCCTCACGGGGTCTGCACACAGGGAAACCGCCGTCGTCCACGGGCTGAGACAGCTCTGAGTGTGGTCACGGGGTGGGCGTCCTGGGCTCCTGCCCCCAGGTGACCTCTGCTCTCTTCCATCTTCCCTACCTGGGTCGTGCACCTTTGCAGCAGACAGACCCACCCAGGGAGCACCGGAGAGTTCCAGGTGGATGGTGCGGGGTCAGCATTACCGCATTCTCATTTGCAGATGGGAGAACTTTACCTATGATGGCCCCAGAGGGCCCAGCTTGGCCGAGGCACCGGTCAGTCACCTCCACGGGGCTTCAGCACACGGAGCCCACGTTGGCGGGTCCCAGCGACCGCTGCCCACAGCATCATGGACATGCATGTGAACGGGCCTGGGAGTGCTCGAGGGTGCACAGCGTGTCTTCTGCGTGGCCATGAGCAGTCAGGTCAGGAGAAGGACATGGGGAGTTGTCCTTGGAGGGAGGAGCGCCGGGCAGAGGGGTTGGTGCGGGAGGGCCCTGGGTGGGAGCTGCCTGGAGAGGGGGAGGGCTGCGTGGCCTAGGTCGACCTCCGTGAAGACTGAGCCTTTGACTGGGAGGGAGCGGGGCGCTGCGGGGTCAGGAGCAGAGGGCAGTGTACTGACCTCAGTGTGACGGCAGCTGCTGTGCCGGAGACCGACTGAGACCTGGGAGAGGCAGGAGGGCGGTGGGTGCTGCAGCCATTGCCTCGGCCGTTGTCCGGCTGAGAGACAAGGGTGCCTGGGGTCAAGGCTGGGCCGCAGAGGTGGCCAGAATTGGGCAGATTCTGCACCTAACCTGGGGGTGGAGCTCACAGTGTTTGCTGACAGATTGGAAGTCAGGGGTCAACTTTCCTACCAGGCACGGCGGGGCAGAGTCACTGCTCACTGCGTGGGGATGGAGGGTCAGGCAGGTTGGGGCAGGCAGGTGCCGAGCTCCGGACGCTGAGTGTGGGGGCTTTGACCTCCTGCAAACCCTGAGGGTAAAGGCCAGGTTGTTGCCCGCCACCCGCTGACAGCAGTGGCCTCTCCCTCTCCACCTCCAACCCACTGGCCTGTACAGCCCATGAGGCCACTTCTGTTCTTGGGGTGGAAGCAGATGCCTGCTGGGGGCCAGCGGCTGTAGCTGGGGCTGCTGAGAAGAGGCCCTTGGTATTTCTGGTGGGGAACTCTAGGGGTAAGAGGCGAATCTGGAGCTGCTGATAGAAATCCTGGGGGGGGCCCCGCCAGGGAATCAAGTCAGCTCAGGGGCGCAGGATGGAGGGGAGGTGGGAGGGAGGGGGCGGGCAGAGACGCAGACACGTCCGCTTACTTGCTAAAACGTATTGGTAATCCCCAGGTCAGTACCTGGGTCTTTCCTGGTCATTCACAGGCGTGCACAGAGCTTCAGGAAGCCGCGTCGCCATGCGCGTCCCTGGCGGGAAGGGAGCGAGGCGGCACTGCCTTCTTGTGTCCGCTCTTGGAGTAAACGTGCATCCTTTTCTCTTTAGTGTCACGTTCGCATTTTTGTGCTCTTGTTGGTGATGCTGCAGCTTAAAGTGGCCTCAGGAGCAGAGCTGAGGTTCTGTGCAGTGAGCCTGAGTGCAGGAGCTGTGACGTGCGACGGAGAAGCATTGCTCAGGCCTGTGTGGGCTGTTGGCCGTGAGTTCAATGTAAATGAATCAACTCTATACACTAAATACAGTGTCTTTAAGCAGAAATAGACATAGACCAAGGTGACAGACTGATGGGTGGTGAAAATGTGGTGACCAGAGGCTCAAAGGAATCTGACCCTGTTTCCCTAAGGACCAGAGCTCAGCATTGCCCGTGTGGTGGTGACACTGTAGAGTGTGGCCACTGAGAGTGGGGAGAGTCAGCCACACGCACCCACAGAAGGATCACAGTGACTTCATTTAACTCCTGGATCCAGCTGTGCCCGAGGCCCTCGACTTATTACGCAAGTTCTGGTTCTATAAATCAGCATCTTTCCTCCTTTGGTTAGGCTGGTTTGCGCTGGATCTCTGCTGCCGCTGACAAAATCTTCCCTGTTAACACAAAACCCCGTCAGGCCCGAACACCAGGGGTGGTTTCTTTGTTCTAAGAAGTGGCCTTCTAGACTGTTACAGAGGGACCTGCACTGGGCTTCCCAAGAACTTTTTCAGGCCGAACGCCTTGGCCGGCGGCAATGCTCCGCACAGACAGGTTTGCTTTGTGCCATTCAGGAGCTGCGAACAGCAGGAGTGGGGAGTGGGAGGGCAACAGAGACCCCGTCTCCTGCAGGACAGCACCCACCCCCCAGGACCCACGCGGACGCACAGGGCATTTGGACTCTGTTCCTCTCCCTCCTGGCGTTCTCTCTAGCTCTGGCTTCTCAGCCAAACTCCCCAGAGATGCATCACGGAACAGAAAGATTTATGATGGTCATTTGTATACACAAGGCGCTCACAGACACCGCACTCCTGTGCCGCTTTTGGTTTTATTTAGTGTGAAGGAGCAAGCTGTTCCAGCTCACACTGAGGGCGCCTCATAAATCATGCGAGTTGGCGCGCCTTCCAGGGGCGGCCCGTTCTCCCCAGTGGCTGCCGGTCAGCACTGGCGTTGCACGGAGCAGAACATCCCCGCTCAGCTGAGATCCTGGGCACAGGAAAGCTGCACTCAGCAAGGGCTTAGAACAGTGAATGGGGGAGCACTCACGTTTCCAAAGTTCCTCTCTGTCCATCCCGTGTGAGGCCTCAGCCCTGGGGGATTTTGCGACCTGCTAACATCTTCACCCAATGTTTACACAACTCTTTCGCCATTCATCCAGTTCAGATGTGGTCTCCCCAGAGGGAGCAGCTCCCCACCACCCTTCTGAGGTGGGCAAAAGATACACACACATACACACATACACGCACACTCACGATAGCACTCACATACACATGCACACAGGGACACGCACATGCTTGTGCATGTGCACGTCCTCATGCATGCATGTGTACACAGATGCATATGCACTCACATGCTTGTACACACATGCACATACATGCACACTCACACATGCACACACATGCACAGACACGCACACATAGACTCACGTATACACATGCTCACACCTATACACACACAACATACATTTGCACATGCACATGTACACGTGTGTGCACACATGCATGCACTTGTATATACAAACTCATGCACGTGTACGCACATATACACACATTCACACTTGCACACCCATGTACTTCACAATGCACACATGCATTTTCACACATGCACGTGTGTGTACACACACTCATATGTGCATACACACGCACACACCTTGCACACGTGCATACTCACAACGCACACACGTGCATACTCACAATTCACACACGTGCACAGACATGTATGAGCACACATGCACACTTACATACACACTCATGAGTGCACACATTTGTACACGTACACACACAGCTACACACATGTGCACACACAGCGTCCCCGTACCCCAGTCTCCTTCACAGCACTCCAGCATCTCCTGTGCTTTCTCTCCTGAGGGGGGGGCCTTGCTGAGTGGTTCACACCGGGCAGGAGGGGGAAGCAGCTGAGTGACAGGAGAGAATTTCACGGCAAGTTTGGCTTCCTGTTCCCAAGGCCCAGGGGGGAGGTTGCCACATCCCTTCCTCGGAGGAGCCACTGGGAAGGACGGGCAGGAACCCCAGCTGACAGCAGGTGGGCGGGGGAGATGGTGACCCCCAGGCCTCTCTCCTCTCAAGGGGCTGAGGGTGGAGCAGGGACGGAGGGACCCAGTGACTCCCGTGACCACCAGGGAATCACCTGCAGAGGGTGGGACTCCCCTGAGAGGACACTGCCGGCCTCTCCGCCCTTCCCTTTCCAGCTGGAATCTTCCGGGCTGGGGGAGGGAGGACGGGAGCAGCATCTGCAAACCAAGGCCTGGGACTGAGCCAGGGCGAGGGGGAAGGTGAGGTGGCAGCTGGATGTGCGCAGAGGCAGGCTCGGCGACTGGCTCCCTCCAATCCTCCACTGCAAGGGAGGCCACGGAGAAGGGAAGGCAGGCTGGGCTCGGGAAGGCGGGTGGCCCGGTGCGTTGGAGGACACCTGCTTCCCGCATTGTCTTTGTTCCGTGAATTCATTTTTAGGGCAACAAAAGTCATGGCTCTTTTGTACCTGCAAAGAAAATAATTTCTGGTGTTTTCCCATTCCCCACCCCATGGGATGTGATCTGATCAAAGTGTGCATGGAGCAGGACAGCAAGAGACGACGCCGTGTACGTGGCCCCCTTTGTCATACCTGCCCCGGGCATAGCCAAATCCTGGCCCCGGATGCCCACTGCAGTGAGGCCTTTCTGCTCTGCTGTGAGGTCTCTGCATCTCAGGCTTGCAGTGGGGGGTGGGCCTCTCTGCACTCCCTGGCCTGTGCCTGGCCACAGAGGCGGCCGATCAGTAGCCCCCAGGGGAAAGCAGTGGGTTTCTTGGGGCCGTGGCCGGGCGCGTGGGCCTGTGTGTCTTCTGCATTTAGACAGGTTGCCTCATGGGTCCAGTGCCGGGGTCTCAGCCACCCACGGGACAGAAAACCGGGCAGATGTTTCCTGCACTTTGCAACCAGCTACAGGGAGGGGCCGAGCGGGAGGAGGAGGCTGCCTCATGTTGGAGGAGGCCACCTGCCGTGTGTGCTGTGCGTGGGTGCCCTGGAGAGGCTGCAGGAGGCCCTGTCTGGCCCGCACACTGTCGTGGTGCCAGGCACGGGCCTGGGCTGCTCTGTGTAACAGTCTCACCTGCACACTCCGCTTGGGTGGCGCCGGCACCCGGACACCAGCCAACCACACTGGACTGACAGCCCTGCTGGGACTCTCGGTCCCGCCCAACCTCCTGGGAACCCCCAACGTTGCCCCCAGCCCAGCAGAAGCTTCCAGCAGGTCCTCCCCCCTCCCCCAGTGTTTTACCCCCACCCTCCTGCAGTCCCTGCCTGGGTCCCCCCACCCCAAGTCAGATGTTGGCGCTCCACTCTGCCTCCTCCAGCCTCCCACGTGCTCGTCAGCTGCCAGTGGCTGGTCCTTCCGCCTCAGGAGACCCCCAAGTGCTCAGAGCCCACGTCTACACACCACACAGCTCGGAGCGGCTCATCCGCATGCTGGAGAACACACGGTCCACAGCAGGCAAAGGCTGCCCCAGGAATCAGGCACGGGGAGTAGGGTTCGTCTTGGAGCTCCAGCAGTTCCAGGGATCAGGGCCCAGGGTGAGCATGTGGGGTGGATATTAAGGGTGTGGGTAACGGAGGAACAGAACACAGCATTGGGCTGACTTTGGAAGTGGGCTCGCTACGCAGAGCTCCTGTGGCGAAGGCCGCAGCTCGGGGGGCAGGAGGGGTGTGAGCTGCTTGTCTGGCTGCCTGGAACACAGGCCTCATGGCGGCCCAGTGAGAGGGCTGGAAATGGCGCACCTGTGTTGGTGTAACTGGAGGGAAGGATCCAGAGGCCTAGGGAGGCTGCAGTGTCAGGCTGGACCTGTTGTTAGACCTGCCAGCCACCCCAGCAGGGGCCTGGGGACAGGGCTGTCACCACAGCTGGGAGAAATACACTGGTGGGGACTCCACACCTGGGGGGGGCTCCGTGACGGCTCCTTCTGCAGGGCAGACCTTCCGGTGGGAAACGTGGCCACGGCCTCGGAAGCCTGAGCACCACGGGACGCACGGACCCCGGGAGGCAGAGCCATAGGCGGGACTCACCCACTGCCAAGGGAGGGTGGGAGGTGTGACCATGTGGACGGCCAGGCCGAGCGGCAGTCAGGGTAGCCTTACGCATGTGCGGTCATCCCCCTCGTCGTGAGGTGTGGGGGCTATTTCCAAGACCCCCAGTGGATGCCCGAAGCCCCAGGTGGTTCTGAATCCCGTACGTGATGCCTTTTCCTGTGGCGCGAGCCTGTGCAGGCTGGCAGTGTGCGCAGCACAGAGACGCTGGGCGCAGGGAGGGCGCCTGACCCGGGAAGGACAGAGCCTGGCGGCGCGAGGGTGCGTCACGCTGCTCAGAACGGCACGATTGAAAACCCGTGAGTGATTTCCACCTGGGCTTTCGTAGTCTTGGCTGCAGTTGGCTGTAACAGAAACTGGAGTGAAGCTGAAGGCGAGGGGACGTCGTGGACCCACAGCATCCGCGACCCACCGCCGCCCTCCTTCCAAGGACCGACGGGAGGCCTCCCAAATCTTTACCTAATCTACAAAAACAGGAAGGGTTTAGATTAACAAAAGTCTAGTGGAGTCATCAAACCAGTCTCAGCCCCTCCAGCAGGTCTCAGGTTCTCAGATGTGTGCGGTTTACATACCAAACCCCTTCAGAAAGGGCCCTGGGCCCCCCTGAAAGTGTGGGCTCCTCTTCCCCGCCCTGCCCTGCAGGACCTGTGGGCTTCTGCCTCGGTGACCAGGTCTGAACTAGACCTTTCAGGGACTCTGGGACGTGGGCTCTGAACTGACATTGGTTCTGGGAACCCCAAAGCATCACTGCGGCTCTCCACTTAGGGGCTTGTGGAGGGCAGGTGGCCGTGCCACTTTAGCTCAGGTTTGACACCGCAGGCCCAGTGGGTCCCGGGATGCATCCCAAGGCCATTTCCCAGCTCCAGGTGCGCAACTGGAACGGACACACTAGAGCTGGCAGACCCCACGTCCGCTCCCTGCCTTGTGGCGTGAGGGCTGGGGTGGAGGGAGTTGCTGGTGGGAGACATCAGAGCTGCTTCTACTTTTTTTAAAAAAGCCATAAATCAAAAGCAAGACCACAAGGCAGAAGGGCCGCAGAGCTCAGTGTCCCCACCAGGTCCTTGGAAGATGCAGCGGTGGCGATCCACCCCCAGCCCCATCCGGCTCAGCCATCTGGCCTGTGCAGAAGACAGATGCGTCCTGGGGAAGCAATGGGTGCCTGAGGCTGGCCCAGGTGGGGCCTCCAACTGCAGCTGCTGTGCCAGGCGTGGCTTTGCTGCTCGAGCAGATCCACTCACTGTGGTGCCTGCTGTGCAGCCGTTAATCCGGCTGATACCTTTCTCCAGCCCTGCCTGCGAGGCCCACCAGAGACATTCGGCCTTCAGCTGGCAAGGCCGCGCCACGCCCTCCTGGCCCCACCTCGCTGCAGCCTCTGTCCCGGTCTCCGCGCGGCCTTCTCCCCCTGTGTGTCTGCGCCCAAACTTCTGTCTTGCTACATGGACACCAGTGGTCTCATCAGGGACCACTTCAACCTGCTGTGACAGGGAGGGACGTCCAAGGAGCCGACGGGGAGACCAAGACTTGCCACAGAAGTGACCTAAACTTCAGCCCCGTGGCGCTCCTGGGCCCCGGCCACACGTCTTGTCAGGAGGTGGACCTGGTGAAAGGCAAGGTGTCCTGCCTGTGAGGGGATGCTGGCGAGGTGACATGTCCCTTCTGAGCAGAATGTGATGTTTGCTTAGGACGCCGCGTGGGGACAGCCGGACACTCACAGCTGCAGCGACGTGGACCCAGCTCCACCCCGCTTAAGGGAGAGGAGGACTTTGTTCGTGCCACTTCTGGGAAGTCGGAGGCAACAGTGGCCCTCCTTGGAGCCAGAAATGAAACCTGTCACCCGCCAGCCCCTTGCCCCTGTTCTCTCCCCGTCCGAGGCCTCCTCTGGGGATGGCGGGCTCTTCCTCTGCATCCTCAGGCTGCTTCTCCGTGTGACAGGCACAGCAGCAGCTGTGGTCTAGGGTGTCTCTCTCGCTCAGGGCCTGCACATGCGTGGGCGGTCTCGTGGGGTCTGCTGGTGCACCTGTCCCCGTGGACCAAGCCCTGCACCCAGGAGGACAGTTGTGGGGCCGCGGTGCATGGGCCGTGGGCCTGCTGGGAGGCTCTGCCCGTGAATGGGAAGTTCTAGCTCGAGAGAACTGTGAAGGCTGCCACAGTCGGTGCCACCCAGAGAGGCATTTGCGTGGCCCGCGATGGCTAATTTTACACGTAGACTTAGCTGGGCCACAGGGTCCAGACATTCAGTCAGATGTTTCCTGGATGCTTCCGCGAGGGTGTTTTTGGATGAGACTGACATTTAAATCGTGGACTTTGAGCCGCGCCGATTTCCCTCCATGACATGGAGGCCTCCTTGGCAGTCGACCTTCAGACCTGAACGGCAGCACGGGCTCTTCCAGGGTCTCCAGCCTGAGGGTCTTCCCTTTAGATCTGGGTTTTTCAGGCTCTGTCATCCCGTAGGCTGATTCCTGAGAATGAGCTGCCTTCAATCCCCACATGTCCAGTGACTGTTCCTCGGGAGAACCCTGACACGCAAACCGTGAGCCTTTCTCCTGCTCACTTAGGGACAGGCGGTGGCAGCTGCTCAGCTGAGGCCAGTGCTTCCCACTTTCCCCACGCCCAGGGTGCCACGTCACCCGCTCGCCGTCACGTCACCTGCATGTTGTCACATCACCCACACGCCACCATGTCCCCGGCACGCCACCACGTCACCCGCATGTTGCCACATCACCCACATGCCGCCACGTCACCGGCACGCCGCCACGTCACCCACTCGCTGCCACATCACCCGCACGTTGCCACGTCACCCACATGCCTGGCTGTGGAGGGGGAGTGAACCTGTGCTTCCCGCCCACACCCTCAACAGAGAAGCAGGTCCCGCCCTCTCCTCTCCTAACTCCTTTCCACTGACCAGAAGGCGCAATGTCACCTTCAGCTCTGAGCTGCAGATCTGGGTGGAGGGTGGCAGAGCAGCAAGACCCGAGTTCAGTGCCGACCACCACAGAGCCGCCTTGCCACTCACCAGACCACACACCAGGGCTGTTCATGGAAAGCCGCATCTCCCACTGTCCAAGCCCACACGCCGAGCCGTGCAACGTGGGACACAGGTGTCAACCTGGGGTGGCCCGCACTCAGAAACGGAGCGGGTGTGGAGGAAGTCGTGGGCGGAGCTGGGAAGGAAGGAAGTGCTGAGGAGTGCTGGATGTGAGCCGTGCCCACATCAGTGCTGGCGGGGAAGGCACAGAAGGCACAGCCAGAGAGGTGGGGAAATCTGGGAAGGGGCAGGACGCGAAAGCCAGGAGAAGGTTCCCTGGGACGGAGAGCTCCACAGAGCCACGGCCGGGGTGCAGGCGCGAGCCGGGGGGAGTTCCCACCATCGTGCAGAGCCGTTGTTCCTGACTCTGGACTTGGTGGTCGTACTGTCGGCTTGAAACCAGTTATGACAGGAGCATTTATACCGAGGAAGCAGCGCCCACCACACGCGGGTTCCACTGAGGAGCTGTTGGCATTTACAGCACACAGGAGGGCCATGTGGGGAAATGCCTCTGCATGCGGCAGCTGTACTCCTGAGAGCTGTGTTGGCAGGAAGGCTGCAGTGTCCAGTGGGGGCGAATCAAGAACAGGAAATGGGAGAGCATGATGCAGCTCTTGCCTGGCCATCTCTCCTGGGGCTGGAGCTTGGAACCCGGCAGCCATGCTGTGAGGAAGCTCAGGCCAAGTGGAGGGGCAGGTGCTGGATTCCAACAGCTCAGCCACTGCCAGGAGCAGGTCTCTGCCAAGGCCAGCCACAACCCTCAGATGTGTGAGTGCCGAGCCGTCCAATGAGCACAGCTTCCTCCATCCCCCATCGCCAGTCAGGGTCCCCGGCCCCAGGTGCAGAGCCCACCCCACCGCCAGTCGGGGTCCCAGACCCCAGGCGCAGAGCCCACCCCACCGCCAGTCGGGGTCCCAGACCCCAGGTGCAGAGCCCACCCCACCGCCAGTCGGGGTCCCGGACC
>NC_045443.1:129878605-129889499 GCF_002776525.5 Piliocolobus tephrosceles | reverse complement strand
GAGCCCACCCCACCGCCAGTCGGGGTCCCGGACCCCAGGTGCAGAGCTGAATCCTCCCTGTCGCGTCCAGCCCACTGACAGATCCCTGTGCTAAGTGGCTGCTTGCTGTCGTTTTCAGCCACTGTTTGGCCGTGGTTGGAAGATGCTGGTGGGTGAGTTGTTCACCAGCCTGAGCGCTTGTGATGAAGGGGCAAGTTGTCCACATTATGGGCCAGGAGGAAACAGGAAAAATGAATCCTTTGTAGGATAAAAAGAAAAAATCTATTTTAGATTCACTGGCAGCAGAGGCAGGTTAGAGATGAATTTAACAGCTGGACTGCCGGCCAGAGCCCCAGCCCCATCTCCTGTAACTGCGCGGCCTCGGGCTAGTTATGGAAACTCCAGCTGCCTGTGCTTCCCCATCTATACCACGGGCACAGCACAGATGCCCCCTCTCGAAGGGCTGCTCTGAAGGTGCAGAGAATGCATTTTTGAAAAGTGTCTGGAGCAGTATCTGGTGCACTAATGCCAGATTTGATAAACTGAGGCAAAACCTGAAACCTCCTAGGTGACATTTTTGTTCCACAGAAGAGACCAGCAAGGAACAGGCATTTGACCCTGTTGACAAGTGCTGCCAGGGAACCGGGATCGCACCACAGTCATCACAAAGCTGGGTCAGCACCCAAGGGGTAAATACAATTTCAGCGGGGAGGAAACTCAAATTCTACAACCCCTTTACAGTGTTTTGGGGAGAAGAAAATAGCAGAAAATGCACCCAAAGTCCTCCATTTTTATTATAACTCCCTTCTATCCCCATTCCATCTTCCTCTCTCTCCCTTTTTCTCTTTCTCCCTCCTTCACTCCTTCTGTCTCCCTGTCTCACACAAACATGCATGCACACACGTACATACTCAGGCATACGCAGAGGCACGCATGCACACGCATGCACACACATGTACATACTCAGGCAAACATGCACACATATGCATGTGCTCATGTGCAGGCACACACTCAGGTACACATGTACATAGGCACACAGGCACACATGCATGCACACACGTGTACATACTTAGGCACACATGCACATGTGCAGGCGCAGACATACAGAGGCTCATGCACACACAGACACATGCACACACGTACATACTCGTGCACATGCACGCACATGCACACACGCACACAGATGCATGCACACATATGTACATGTGCAGGTGCAGACATACAGAGGCTCATATGCACACACATATGCACACACAGAGGCACACACACGTTCTCACCCTGGCACCACTTTTCACATCTCTTCACTGGTTGGGACTCACTTCTTTACCTGGAGAAGCGGGTGGTGCCTCAGCCGGTGGTTTGAGTCCCCTGCATCTCTTCATCTTCAGCACACTGTGAACCTACATCACCTCCCCAAGGCCTGCTGTGCCCATCTGCAGAGTTAATGGGCTGTGGGCCACCAGCTGTCACATAGGGGGCATGCAAGGGTGGCACCCAGGGGCAATGAATAAACTGCCACAAACATGCTTGCTGTCTCTTTAAAGCCGCTTACAGTTGGATCTGCTGCCTGAGCCCAAGAAGGGAAGACAGCATTTGGAAAAGCAGGCTCAGACCAACGCCCTCCTCATTGGTGGTCCAAAGCTTAAATCCTGGACGTGCCACAAAGGACTGATCTTGCCAAGGCTGTATAAGCAAAGTGGAATGAAAATTAAAGTTAATTCTGAATCCGCGGTCCTTTTAGAAAAAAAAGTAAATTAGCCTGATTTAATCATTCCACATTTTAAACATATATCAACATTGCATGGTACCCCATATGACATATGCAATATTTGTGAATTAAAAACAAAATAATTTTAAAAACAGAAAAGCAGGAGGGGAGGGGATCAGTGTGTTGTTATGTCCAATCTAAGAAACTCTGCTGTCCCAGGAGTCAGCAGTGGAAAAATCACAGGTCTTGAAATCCAACAGACCAGCGTTCAAATAATGATTCAGTCATCAAAAAAAATCTGGGGTGTCAGTGACCCCGACTTTGTCTCCTGGGCCTGAACTGGAGCTGCCAGTGGAAGTCTGTCGAGGTCACTCTCATTGTGGACTTGGTCCGAGCAACCGCCGCCCACACTTGGGTCTCCTGGGGAAGGTCCCACCCTCATTCCTGAACTCCACGCCCAGATCTTGGCCCGGGAGAGGGAAGCAGAGGCCCAGACCCAAACTCGTCAAAACCAAAAGTCATGTTTTGCTTTAGTCATGTCTTCTGTGACATGATTGCATTGAAGTCTGATTGGACAGCGTGTCATTCGTTGCTACGCTGGGGAGCCTGGCATTTGGGGGCGTGAGGTGGGTTTGGCATAAAATCCCGATTTGCTGGAAGGCTGCGGTGCTGACTGAGAGAGCACTACTCACCAAAACACCGGTTCTCCCGTCTTCCAAGCACGCGGTAGGATCTCCCTTCCCACCCCACTGCGTACAGGGGCCCATGTTCCCGCCCCACAGCATTCGGGGCCCGTGTGACAGTCTCTCTCCAGCAGGTGATGGGTGGAAGCAACGGGTGTCACTTCGGAGTGGGGCGTGGACAGTGCGAGGTCCCTGAGTGCTCCTCCCTGGCTGGCCATCCAGCATTCACGCAGGGGCTCCGAGCGACTCTGGTCAGCAGAACTCCCCGGTGACCCAGGTGGACGTGCAATCCCGTGAGAAATTACCGTGTCATTTATGCCATTGAGATTTGGGGGTTGCTTGTGATCACGGCATAACCCTGCCTCCTCGAGGGACACATTTAGATGCTAAAACACAGCACACCGCCTTCCCTGGGTGACGCCTGAGTGAGAAAATGCCTTTCTCTCCATGATGTGGCCAGAAAGCACTTCAGTAACCTTGAGTTCCAATCTGTGGTTCGAGGAAAGAGCCACGTCCAACTGGGGGTGAATGCTGTTCAGATCTGTACAGAGTAATCAAGGCTAAACCTCCCACAGGGCTTGAGCTCATGGACGTTGAAGTACCAGCATTTCCCTTCACTGGGCTCGTTTTAAATCCCACACCGCGTCCTCCACGGCCCCCACCCACACGAGAGCCTGCCCCTCCAGAGTTCTGCAGTGACACCCAGATGCCTCCCCAGTGATGCTGCAGTGGTGTGATCTCGGCTCACTGGGGGGTGATGCTACTGGTGAGGGTTTCTCCCAATGCGAGGGGTCGGCACCCCGGACCGCAGCTACCTTTGTGGACTTGGCAGGGGCTGGCTCTCTAAGGGAGGCCCCGGAAGGCCAGGGTTTATCAAAGACGGGGTGGGGCTGGCACTGTGGTGCTAAGATGAGGGGCAGCCGTGGGTACATGCGTCTTCTCAGGGGTTCATCTCTGCACCCCGTGGGTACGTGCGTCTTCTCAGACAGGGGCTCATCTGTGCCCTGGGGGCCGCCTCACATGTTACAACTCACAGAGCATTCAGCATATGTATATTTTTGTGTTTGTGTGTGTGTGCTTGTTGAGACAGGGTCTCACTTTGTTACCCAGGCTGGAGTGCAGTGGTGTGATCTTGGCTCACTGCAGCCTTGACTTCCCCAGGCTCAGGTGATGCTCCCACCTCAACCTCCCACGTAGCTGAGACTACAGCCCGTGCACCACCACGCCCGGCTAATTTTTTGTACTTTTTTGTAGAGATGAGGTTTCGCCGTGTTGCCCGGGCTAGTCTTAGACTCCTGGACTCAAGCAATCCACTGGCCTCAGCCTCCCAAATTGCCGGGGGGAGGTCACCGCACTTGGCCTCCCGTATGTCCTGAAAATCCAGCAAATGATAGTTTGCCAGACTATCTGATGCATTCTCTTCCATGTAAAGTACACCAGTATTTTCCCATGTCCAGTGTGCTTATATTTCCAACGAAATTTACCCAAATCTTGATGGTAGTTAGGCCACATCTTTTCCTGCTGGATTTTAGAATGCAGTAAAATGCATTTACACGAATACAATGTTTTCTCCTACAAAGCCACGTTAACATCGTTTTCATTAAACATGTAATGGAAAGTGCTTGATGTTTTCTCTTGAGTGACCATGGCTAATAAAGTCGATTCTGGAGCCCAATTGTGTGGGCTTGAATCCCAGATCCACACTTTGCCATTGACGTGACCTTGAGCAAGTCAGTTGCCCTTTGGTGCCTCAGTTTCCTCACATGGAAAATTAGGTACCACCAGTTTGTATCACACCTTAACGTGGCTGCTGTTGGTATTAACTAGGTGATAGGCATAGAAGACCGTGCCTGGTGAAACCTTTGCCCTGCGTGTGTGCATCATTATTCCAGCAGCTGTCCTTGTAACGTCGGGAAACATTTACAACCTGCATTTTATAAACAGAAAAATACGGCATTTTAAGGAGGGACACGGGAATGGCTATTGATCAAAAACAGACCAGGGTTTATCACACTGGCTGCATCGTAATCATCTCCCAGATGATTAAAAACAGCCTCCCTGGCTCCGTCTCAGAACAGGTGATACATATCTACGGTAAACGGCCTGCAGACAGCTGCCTCCGTCCCAGTGCCGGGTCCTGCCTGGTTCTGGTCCTCTGGATTTCCTGAGATAAATGTCCTGAGGAAGAAAAGAATGGCTCAACAAAGAAAGGAGAAATGGGTGTTCATCTCACCCAGCCTCAGCGAAGGGGCAGAAAACCTCCAAGTTGGATAGGCTGTCATGCCTGACACCAAGAAATGGATATTTGAAGAACAGAATACTAAGCTCAGAGCCAGAACCCCCCAGCTCTCCCTACACACATGTGCACACACAGACACATGCACACACACACAGAGGCACATGCACACACAGATGTACATACAAATACATGAACACGTGAACACATGAACACATGACACGTGAACACATGACACGTGAACACATGAACAAACAGATATGAACAGACATGCACACATGTGAACACGCACAGACAACACACACATGAACATACATAGACACATACACACACAGAAACATGTACACATGAACACACATAGGCATCCACACACACGAACATAAACACAGAGACACATACATACCTGGAGAGAAACATGCACACATGAACACACATAGACACGCACACACACAGATACACAGAGACACTTGTACACAGATACACAGACACATGCACACATGGACACACACACAGATACACAGACACATGCACACAGATATACATACGGAGACACATGCACACATGAACAGAGATATGAACACACAGACACAGACACACATAGACACGCAGATACACACATGCACAGACACATGCACACACATGAGCACACACAGACACATGCACACTGACACGCAGGCACATGCACACACAGATATACACACAGGCACATGGACACAGGTGGGCACACAGACATGCACACGGAAACACGTGGACACATGTACATGCATGTGCGCTGACAAACGGACGTGCACATATGCAGATACATGGGCATGCAGAGGCAAATGCATGCATGCTCACGCGCACACACACACACACGCACCCACACACACAGCCAAGAGCTGTGAAGTCCCTTGTCCTACTCATCTCTGTGTGGAGAGCCAAGCACAGGTGCTTAGTAAATGCTCCCTCATTTATTCACTCATCCCACACACATTTACTGAGCGCCACTCCGGGTGGGATCTCTGGGAACACAGGGGTGAACCCTGCCTTTGGGTGGGACTCCTGTCTCTTGGGTGCTGCCACTGGAGGTCGGGCCCCTGCTGGTGGCTTGGCTGACATCTCCCGTGGATTCCAGGTTCTCCTCCACAAAAGGCCAGTGTGGGGCCAGATCAGAGCCTGGGCTGGGGTGGGGGCCGCCGGGGTTCTTACCTGCGAGCCTGGCTCAGGGACGGGGCCTTCTCCCCTGCTGGTGGCTCCGGGTCCCCTGCTGCATCCCAAGCCCCACCCCCCACACCCGCCCCGGGACTCAGCTTCCCCAGTCCTCAGCCCCGGACCGAGGAGAGGGAGGGAGGCCGGGAGCTGGGCTTGGGGAGGGGTGGGCAGGAGACCACCAGAGCGGCCCTGCCCCGGGTCCTGCCCCGGCCGCCCCCTCCCCCATTCACGCCGGCGACACCGCCCTGGCCGGGCATTCCTGGAGGCCCCGCTGCCCTCGGGTCAAGCTTGGGGTCGATTCGCACTGTGCTGGCCATTGGGAGCCCCGGGCGTCTGGCGGGTCCTGGGGAGGGAGGGTCCGCGCCTGGCCCGCCCCCCGCGCCCGCGTGCCCTTGGCCCAGGCTCTGCGCGCTGCCCCCGGACCTGCTGTGCTGGGGTCCCGGGGGGCGCGGTGGGGGGCGGGGCAGGCGCGCAAGGCGGTCCCGGGGGGCGGCCTTGCGGGGCGGGGGGGGCGGGGCGGGGCGGTCCTGGGGCCGCGGATGCAGATGAGCTGAGCTGAGGCCGCGTCACTCTGCACCGGCGCGGTGGCTGCGGGGCGGGCAGGACAGGAGCCGGCACAGACACCGAGCGCCGCCCGCCCGCACCTCCCCGCGCCCCCCGGCGCCCCCGGCCCCCCTCGCCGCTCCCCGGGGCGGGGCCGCGCCCTCTGAGTGGGGGATGCCGGCCGCGCCCCGCGACCCCAGCCCCGGCCAGCCCCCTGCGCACCGGGGGACCCCGGGCGGCCGTGGCCGGGCGCGCTGAGCTGGTGCTGAAGGGACAGCTCCCGGCCGAGCCCCGCAGCCCCGGGCGGCTCATGGTCCCGGAAGCCGAAGCCCAGGCCCGGGCGGGGGTGCTGGGGATGCCCCGCGAGTGAGGCCCCCGCTGCAGCCGCGTTCATGGCGGTGGCCAGGAAGATCCGAACTTTGCTGACGGTGAACATCCTGGTGTTCGTGGGCATCGTCCTGTTCTCCGTGTACTGCCGCCTGCAGGGCCGCTCCCAGGAGCTCGTGCGCATCGTGAGCGGCGACCGCCGGGTGCGCAGCCGACACGCCAAGGTGGGCGCGCTGGGGGACCGCGAGGCCATCCTGCAGCGCCTGGACCACCTGGAGGAGGTGGTCTACAACCAGCTCAACGGTGAGCGGGGGCGCCAGGGTGCAGGGGAAGCCCTGCTGGGGACAGCGGCCACCCCGGGCGCCATGGGTCAGGCCGGACTCGGGTGGGCGCCCCTCTGCGCCCCTGTGGGAGGGAATATGCAGGACAGAGGAAAGGGAAGGGCCGCGGAGGCCCCTCTAGCAGCAGGCAGCAGCCTGGGTGCCCCTCTCCCCGCCCCAGGGCACCCACCCCTCCAGTGGAGACTTGAGGAGTCCCCCTGCCCCCACAATGACTCCAAACTTGCTCCCCAGGGGAGCTTCTGCAGGCGCTCTGTGGAGCTGCTCCAGGAGCAGGCAGTGCCCCAGGTCCAGGAGTGTGGGGTGGAGGGCTGGCTTGGCGCTCCAGGAGTGGGGGGCATCAGGTTTAGGCTGCGCGGACCCCTCCACTCTTGAAGGTGGGGAAAGAGGAGGGTGGGGACGCCACCCTTGGGAGGCTGCTGGTGCAGTATCCTTTGCCCCTGAGGTTCGAAGGCACCCCAAATGCTTCAACCACTGTGCTAGGCAGCCCTTGTCCTGGGGGTGCCCAAGGCCTCGTTAGAAAGTTGTTACCAGAGAAGCATGAGGCTGAGGCCTGAGACTCGTGGGAGGATGGAGTTGAGGATCAAGCAGGGCTTGGCAGGACTCATTACCCAGGGAGACCCAGGTTGTGGCACCTGGGAGCCCCAGAGTCCATGAAAGCCTCCAGCTCCTGGTGGGTCTATTTCATCACGAGTAGACTAGGTCAGCCCGAGAGGCAGCACCGGTGTCACCACAGGTCAGGGCCAGTGGCCGCAGCTGCTGAGAGCAAGCACTTTTCCACTCGCTCCACCTTCCCAGAGCAGGACCGGAGGAGCGGCTGCCCCCAAGGCCGCGCTGCACCGGGGTGCCAGGAAGGAGGAGAAAGTTTGCATGTGCCCACATCACTACCCGACGTGGCTTTCCGTTCCGTGTCGATGATTCAGGTTTCTGCATTGGCAGCCCCAGCAAACCTCCTCCAGAAAGCATCCCTAACAGGCTGCAGTGGGAGGTGGCGGGAGCTGGGGTTACGCGGGCAAGCACTGGCTCCGGATGTGCCTGCTGTGTGGGGCGAAGACACGGGGGTGGTCTTGCGTTTCCTTCAGGAGCCGCACCCTCTCTTGAGGGCGAGCTGCAGACAGGCCGTGGGGTGGGAGGGAAGGTGAGTCCCCATGACGAGGGGTCGTCCCAGCTTTGTCTGGCTCAGAGCACCCTGACTTCCCGAGCACCATCACCCACAGAATCCCCGACTTTCCCGCAGAGCTGTGCTTGGTGAGCTCTGTGGCTTCTCTGATCTTTCTGATTCAGCTGGAGCCACGAGGGGAGAAAAGTAGTTCAAGCAGCCGCCTGGCCGCCCGGCAGTGCGATTCGTCTCCCGGAAGGCGGCGTGCCTGGCAATAGCACATGGCTCTATTGAAGTGTGCTTGCCACGGTGTTATGGTCTGTTTTATGGGGAGAGTCGGAGGATTACATAAAAACATTGGCAGCACGCTGAGGTTGTGTAACACCACGAGGGCAGCTCAGCCCTGAGTTGTTTTCTCTGCCTCACCCTTCAAGGTGAGAGTCGGCCGGGATTCTTGGTGGTGGAAAAAGCCAGGACCCGTGACCTGCTTTGCTGACATTAGCGGGAGATCAGGAAGCATTCCAGGAAAGTGTGTCTCCCCCTGCCCCAGCCCGCCACCCCCAGTACCTTCTCCCGTCCCCCCTCCTCCGGTCCTCTTTCCCCTCCCTTCTTCCTCTTCGCTTCCCTCCCCCTTCCTCCTTTCTTGCTTTTAAAATTGTTTCTCCTTCTTTCCTTCGTCCCAGCTTTCCTCCCTTGTCAGCCTGCCTCTGAACTGCCCCCACCATCTGTCTGCTCTCTGTCTGCCCTCCACCTTTTGATGAGGCCGAGTTTCATCCCCCTCTGTGATGAGGCTGTACCGCGTTCCTCTCTGTGACTAGTGGGTCTGGCACAGTATCTAACCCAAGAGTCCGTCAGTCTTGGTCCCAGGAAATGGTGGGAGACACCAAATTACTCTCCCCGCTGGTGGGGCCCTAAGGGGAGGGCAGTGCAGTAGAGGCTTCCGTTCGAAACAGCATTACCCGCTCCGATGCTGGCACAGGCTCTTGGTGTTCAAGGTGTGGAAGAAGGCTCCCTGGAGGAGGCAGCCTGCTTCCATCACAGCCTGTTCCAGAATGTGACATCCCAGGATGCAAGATTGATTCCCGGGAGCTCCCACTCGACACTAATCCATCTGAGTTCAGGAAGGAGAGGGGGAAATCCAAAACAAAATGGATTGATCACTTTTCCATGCCTTGATTGCTTCCTGGAATTCCTCTGCTGGCTGGGAGGGGCCTGGTGGAAGGAAGAATGCGTCTTCCTCGGAATGGAGGAGCAGGAGGGCCGTCGGGCTGGGGAGGGGCCTGGAATCTGAAGTTCTCCCCAGTCGGGCTGGGGAGGGGCCTGGAATCTGAAGTTCTCCCACACCCTGCCTCCGCTGGCCCAGCGGCCTTTCTTCGGGATGTCCATTGACTTTGGCAAAGAAGTCCTAAGGAATGTGTGCGGTTTCAAATTCATGAGGCCCCGGAGGGATGTTGGTTAAGGAAGCTGTGTGGTCACTCCTCTGTGTACGTCAGGGTTTGCTTCTAAATTCACGCTCAAGGCAAGGAAAAAATGTTTATACACAAAAACCATCCTTCTGAGTATCTCCAATTGCACATAAATGACAGCATCCATGGTTTTGTGCATGCAGCAGACACAGTAAGTCTCATAAACACTAAATTTCAGAGCCTCTAAACTCAAGGAAAAGAAGGGGAGGAACGGTCTCTGTTCAGTTGTCTGGGCATTCAAACCCATCTGCCTTTAAGAAAATTTTCAAGCCCCTCGGGACGGGAAGGGGAGAGGGAGACAAAGAGCCCCCACTTTCTCCAGGCGTTTGCAGGGCCCACCCTGTGTCCATGCGAGGCCTGGGCAGCGCTAAGGTGCGCTGGGCTGTTTGTTGCTGTGGGCGTGGAGGGGGTGAAGGTCACCACCAGGGAGCAGGGCTGCCCACGTCGCAGCGGCTGGACTCACTCTGCTGGGAGAGGAGAATTGCCCCTGCCTGGCGCAGTTCCGGCCCTCCTGCCCCCCAGGAAGAAAGGCTCTGAACGGAGGATGGAGCCAGGAATGGCGATGGGAAGTTTTCCTTTTGTTGGTTGGTTGCGAGGGAGGTCGTTTCTAAAATTCAGAGCACACATGTGTGAATTCCGTCTAACTGACCTGCCCCAGCCCCGGTCACAGGGCAGGCTCAGGTCTGAGAGTCTGGGCCTGAGCAGCAGGAAAGCTGGGAGCCTGGGACAGGGTGGGCCACAGGGCCCAGAGAGGTCCGGAGGGGTGGCACTGGCTTCAGAGGGACCTAGGTTTCTGTAGTTACTAAAAGTTTAAATTGAAAAAACGGAAGGCCCCACTGTGACCAGGTGGTTGCTGGCCAGAGACGGTTGGGGTGTGGCGCACGCTCATTGCACACTCGTCCTGCCCACGCCCCCCTCTCCGGGACACGGACTCAGGCTCCCTCCAGTCTCAGGAATTCCCACATGCCTCATGCATCCCCCCATGACTGTGTGACACCTCGCTCGTGTCCACTGAGGGCGAGGCTGTGTCTGTCTGGTCCCGGCTCTGACGCCCAAGGCCTCTGGCGGTGCCATGAACACAGCGCTCCATGAATATCTGTCCAGTGAGCAAGCGAGGGGGTTTTTCTCCAAGCAATTCATTGTTTTGTTTAAATGAACTTAAGAGACACTTGTGTGTCTCCAGCGCACCCGTGAGTAGAAGGTGACTGAGTGTCATGGGAACAGCCTGGAGACTCCAGCAGGCACCACCCCACTGAGGTCTGCCCTGTGCCCGAGGGAGGACACCACCCCACCGAGGCCTGCCCTGTGCCCGAGGGAGGACACC
>NC_045443.1:129870796-129878595 GCF_002776525.5 Piliocolobus tephrosceles | reverse complement strand
AGGACACCACCCCACCGAGGCCTGCCCTGTGCCCGAGGGAGGACACCGCCCCGCTGAGGCCTGCCTTGTGCCTGAGGGAGGCCTGAGCCAGGGCCACATAAGTACGATGCCAGAAGAACTCGGGAGAGCAAGGCCTGAAGAGGGGCGGCATCTCATGGAGCTGTGCCCATGCATGGCCCACAGCCATGTCTGCAAGCTGGGCCCACTGGGACGCAGCCCCTGCTTTGGGAAGCCCCAGTGTGTGTGCAGAGCAGCAGCCGAGGGGACGTTCCTGTGGGACTGGAGGACTTGGGGAAGGGGTGGTCAGGTTGCCAAGGGGCATATCTCCCCAGGCTGCCTTCGCCACAGTAGGGGCCCAGAACTCTAATTCGGACGCAAAACACTGCCAGGGGACCCGGCACCATGAGTGACTACCAGTGAACACCTGGCTGAACCAGAATGTAGAGGCCGGGGAGGTGAGAAAGGGGAGGTGGGGGGAGAACGCCAGGCCACCCAACGCTTGCCTTGCACCCGGCTGCAGAGGGGCGGCAGGCTAGATGGGAGGGTGTCTCTCTGACAAGAGCCGGGGCGATGGCGTCTGCTTCAGCGGCAGGCAGACTGCACAGCTGAGAGTGTGAACTTGGGGAGCCAGTCCAAAGACGCCCTGCTGTCAAAGTGACAGGCAGTCGGCCCACACTGCCTTTGTCCCGTCCACAGCCGCTGGTCCAGGGTCTCGGACGCGGCACGGGCACATCAGCTGCGCAAAGACAGCGTCTCTTGCATGCCCGCCACAAAGCACGTGCCCCGTCAGTCCTGTGTGATGAGTGAAGGCCAGGTAGGAGCTCGCAGACGGTGCTGTCGGAGGTGCATGGGGTCCTGCAGAAGGTGCGGTCGGAGGCACACAGGGTCGGGTCCCAGCAGTGCCTGGCTGCTGCCCGGCGTGCGTCTCGGAGTGTCCTGTGGCCCCCACTCTGCTGGCTCCGGCACACCCTCCCTGGAGAGCTGCGGAGGGGGTCAGGTGTGGGTTTCTAAAAAGGGCTTTCCAAGCGTCTGCTCTGCATAAGCATTTCCATTTTGGAAATGCTTTGAGAAACTCTCCCTGCGAGGAAATGCGGCTTCCAGCAGAAAGCTTTTCCTATTCATTTGTGAGTTTTATTTCCCAAATGACTCCTGCTGGTTCCAGGCGGCGTTTCCAGCTTGAGTTCATCGTCTCTACCCTCCCCTGAATTCCCTCCGTGTGTCACAACATCCCACGTTGCTGATCCAAACGGCCGGAGTGGCCGTGGCTGGGAAGACAGCTGCAGTGCCCTGGAGGCTTCAGTCACGGCCCCAGCAGGTCTCGCTTCAAAATGGCAGCAGCATTGACGTGGTGACTGTTTTTCCGCCTGGATCATTAACCTCCAGGCCCCGGCGGAGTTTCACAGCTTCCCCATGATTGCGGATTTACTACAAAAAGTGAAAAAATAGTTACTAGCCACGGCCAGAGCCCCCGCTCTGACTCTGATGATGAGGCTGGTTCGTGGCTACAGGATGGGAATTGCCTCTCCTGTTTCCCGACGTCCGCTGGGTCTCCTGACACTTGGAGGAGTCTGGCATTTCCCGGCTGAGGAGATGAACACATTTTGGTGGTGCATTCTCTTCCTTGCGTGTGCTCACACACAGCTGTCCTCCCCACAGCTGCCGCCCGATTTGTCGGGGATTTTGACCCCATCTGACCATAGACCGGTCAGAGCCACTCAGCCTGCTCCCTTGACCCGGAGGGTGGACTCTGTGCAGACCTGCATCTTTGAGTCTTGGGGGAGATGGATTCCTAAACACTTATCAGCCACTTCCCTTGGGGCGGAGCAGACCTGCGTGGGGCAGGCCCGGTCTGCAGCCTTCTGTCTGCAAACGCAGCCGTCCAAGCTTCTAGGAACGACCCAGGCAGGCGGTGATCCCCAGCGTCGGTGTGTGCTGGGCTGAGTGTTTGCATTTACAATTCAGCTCAGCAACCTGCATATTTCAGAGTCTTTGAACTATTTTCTGAAAGGACAGTTTATCCTTCATTGGCTGGAAACTTGACAAAAATAAGTCTGTAAATTTCCGTGTCAGATATCCCACTGAGGACACGTGGGCAGGATGGGATCCGTGTCTTCAGACCCGTGTGGTCAGCGGGCCGTTCTCTCTTGAACAAGCACAGATGCCTGTGAAGGGACGAGGAGGTGGAGAAGCCGGGAGGCGCTGGAGGAGGGGGCAAGGCTGATGCACGGCTCTCACGCCCTAGGAAACGCCCCGTGACCTGGACTTTCCCTTACGGGATGGTGAGGAGAATGATGGCCGCCCCGCCACTCAGTGAGGGGACTGGTGTCAGCCTAAGTCTCACAGTCCCCCCTCTGGTTGCCAGTCACAGAAAGGAGAAACTCATATTCCAGTCATTTAAAAGGTGCCAAGGGTTGCACCATCTTGTAGCACGGAAGCGGCTTGGCCCTGGGCTCTGCACCCCATCCCCTGGGCTCACGATGCCCTCCTAGGAGGCCGCCCAGGACTGCTCCCTCCTCCATCCTCGCAGAGCCTACAAACCCTGCTCCCATGCCTAGGGACGTCCATGGTGCTGCCCGAGTTCTGGAAGTAGGAGGGGCAAACTGTGAAGGGGTGACAGGAGTTGGGGTCGGAGAGACGCCCCCATTTCCTGTGCAGACACTCACCCCTCCTGGAGCCTTCTGTGGGACGACTGAACCACGGACGGGGGTGCTGGGTCCTTGCTGTGCTCGACTGGCATTTGCGGGCCCGGCCCCTCCAACCCGAAGGCCTGTCTCTGTGGGCAGTGGCACCATCTCGTGCGCCACACATCTGTTCCTTCCTGGCAAAGCCGCGAACACCTGCTGCGTTCCTGCACTGCACTGAGGACCTGGGCCTGAGCAGAGATGTCCCCACCTCAGGGGCTGACATCCTAGGGAGGAAGACAGGGAGTGAGCACGTTGCATTGTCCAGATGGTCTCAGACAGAGCCAACCTGTGAGGAGGCCTGAGTGATGAATGGGTACCTGGGTTGGGGGGGATGGTTAAATGGGGCCCGCCTGGAAGCTCACGTCCACCTGGAACCTCGGAATGTGGCTTATTTAGAAACAGGGTCTTTGCAGAGGTAATTAGTTAAGATGCCCTCAGCCAGGACTGGGGATTCGGTGGGCCCTAAATCCAATGACTGTGGTCCTTATAAGACGAGGAGAGACTGTGGGGGGTTGGAGGGGAGGAGGCCCCGTGGGGGCAGGGGCAGGGACTGGAGTGGTGTGGCCACAGCTGGGGGCCCCTGGGAGAGGCAGGATGTGTTTTACCCACGGCCTTCAGAGGGAGTATGGCCCTGCGTGCCTGACATCCGACTCCCGGCCTCCTGTGTGAGGGGACAGGTATGTGAGGGGACAGCTGTGTGGGGTCCCGTGTGAGGGGACAGGTGTGTGGGGTGGAACCTCCCTGTTCGGTGCCACTGCAGTGACCTGGGACACACACAGCTGGGTGGGGAGGGAGCCACTCTCTGAATTGTGAATGAGGAGAAGGAGCTGCCAGGAGAGAATCGGGGGGAAGCGCCGGGTGTCGGTGGCAGGTGCAGAGGCCCCAGTGGGCCCTGGGGTCAGGGTGGTCGGGGCGAAGTGAGCGAGGGAGATAATGAGGTACCAGGGTGGGCCTTGGTCTCCTGGACAGCCCATAGGCCTCGGAAGGAGGCTGGCTGCACTCCTAGGCTCCGGGCCGTGCCAGAAGTTTCTTGACGAGGGATGTGACACTGTGGGTCCCCGTTTCCCGGGGACACTGAGGTCCCATCTCTGGTGGTGCCTGTCTCCCGGCTGCTTGAAGCACATATTCAGTTTTACTCGGATCTGCCAGGACCCAGATGAGACGGGCGACTCATTAGCAGACGGGAAACCAAGGTCTCCGGAGTGGCTGGTGTACCACGGCCTCCATCCCGGACCGACAGGGGCCTCGATCCCGCACCGACAGGGGCCTCGATCCCGCACCGACAGGGCCCTCAGTCAGGGCTGACACAGGCCGGGCAATTCTTCCTGGTGGGGCTGCCTTGTGGATGGGTCATGGACGTTGAGCAGCATTTGGCTCCACCCACTGCCAGGCACCCTCCTCCCCACTGGGACGCCAGGAGGCCCCTGGAGGAGAGCCCACCCTGGGCACCTGCCTTGCTGACTGTGGCGTCGACTGCCTGGGTTCAAACCCAGCTCTTCCCTCCTCAGCTGCACGACTGTGGGCCGGTCACATGCCCCCTGCACCTCAGTTTCCCTGTCTGTAAAGGGGGGATGCCCCGAGCAACAGCCTTGGGGGCCCTGTGGGCACTGAAGGAGGCACCCAGCACAGCAGAAGGACCCCCGCTGGCACCGCCCACCTCCTCTCTGCCTCTGAGATGAGGGTGGGCTGCTGCTTCTCCACCCCGAGGGTGCCTGGTGGGGGCAGAGGCCTTGAGCTGGCCCAGGGACATGGAGTTGGAGAGAATCAGATCACACTGCAGGAGCTTCCCTCCACCCTCCTCCACCCTTTCCCATGGCACCAGGACCCGCCTCTTGGCCTCTGACCTGGGCAACCTCTCTCTTAATCAGAGAAGGGCGTTTCCCAGGCACACGGGCTTTCTAACAGGCACACCTGGCCAGACTCTCAATGCAACATCCTGTTTCCATTCTGTTTACTGATATTTACTAGTAAAACGATACATGTTTTCTATTTTTGGTGCCAACCCATCACTTATTTAAGAAACGAATTAATTGAACTTAAAAGATGAGTCGATTTAAAAGAAATTGTTAAGAAATATGAACTCAAGCTTCTGCAGAGACGACAGATTCCCCAGGAATCCGGAAAGATCTGAGGTGGGGGCGTTCCTGCGCTGCGTGGCCCTCGAGGGCTCTGGGCCGTGTCTGCTGCACCCGTGTGCTCGAGGTGGAATCAGAACCCAGGAAGCGAGCTCCCGGCTCTGCAGGCTGCACTCTCCCCGGGGTGTTCTATGCCTCTCAGTCTGAGTTTAAACAACAACAACAAATAAAAACAAAACAAGCATGTGTGGATGTGCTGCGGGGAGGCTCCTGGGCTTGGCGGCCGGCCCTGGCACATTGTACCCACGCGGACTTGGGGACGTCGCTGCAGGAGCTGTTTCTGCGGGAGCAGCTTGAAGCTCGCCAGCTCTGTTAGCAGCTGAGATCTTTGATTTTCAGCTACAGAAAACTCAAGTCTAACAGAGTGAACGCTAACAGGACCCAGCGGCCCAGTGGTTCTGGCAGAGGTGAGGCGTGACCCAGTGGCGGGGGCCGCTTGCCGCCCCCTTTTCCTTAGGAGCGCCTGCCTCATATCCCTGCCTGCATGGTGGGATCCCTGCCCTCCGGACCTCAGGACACTGAGAGTGGAGAAGACACGGGCTCCACAGGAAATCCGGCTGCCCTTAGAAGGACGCGGGAGGCTGGGCTCACAGGCCTGAGGAATGCCTTCTGTCTACGTGGGGCTGTGGGAGGAGTACCCGAGGGACCCGAGGTGACCTGTGGACGTGTGTTGTGCCGGGCACAGCTGTGTGCGTGGCGGAGTGGGGTGTTGACCTGCACCAGACGGAAAGGCTTGATGAGAAGCAAACTCGGCTGGTGCGTGGGTCAGGACTCTCCCGAGGAACCGAGCCAGTGGATAGAGAGAGACCTGAGAGGAGATGCAGAGTAAGGATTGGCCCCGTGGCTATGCAGGCCAAGAGGCCCCACTGTCTGCCGTCTGCACGCTGCAGGCCAGGGAAGCCAGGTGGGGTCCTTTGGCCTGAGTGCAGAGACCTGAGAGCCGGGGTCACGTTGGGGAAAATGGTATAACTTCTACTCCAAAGGCCCGAGACCTGGCAGCTCCATCTGATGTCCACAGGCAGGAGCAGAGGGAGGTCTCTGCTCACGCAGGACATGAAGCTGCCGTCCGCTGCCTTTCTGTTTCAGCCGGGCCTCCGAGGAGGGGCTGATCCCTGTCCGCACTGGGGAGGACAGACCTTTCTTCCTCAGCCCCTGATTCAGACTTGAATCTTGCACTGACGCACCTGGAAGCAATACTTCCAGCCACCTGGGCATCCAAGGCCCTCTCGGTGGATGCAGAATTCGCCATCACAACACTTCAACCACGGGGAGTGTCCCTCCCGTGAAGGCACGCACACTGCAGGCTTGGTGGCTCGGTGGCGGCCACGGACACCCAGGTCTGTCTCTGCTCCTCCCTCCCAGAGAGTCGCCACCGGTGTCCAAAGGACCTGTGCAGCCACCAGGTGTGCATGAGCAGGGCCCTGAGAGGCGGGAGGCCCAGCAGGGACATTTGGGGACTCACAAGCTTCCCGCCTCTCTGTTAGGACGGTGTCGTCTCTGAGCACCTAGCCAGCCACTGGCAGAGGGCAGGAGGAGTGCCCTGTGGGACTGGCCTGGTCCTAACTGGCCCTAGGTGTCAGCACCGCCCAAATGCCAGGATGCAGGCCCAGCTGGGAGATCAGTCAGGGTGCACATCCTAGGATCCACCAGGAGGTTTAGGGCGGCCCCGAACCTGCAAGTCACCATCTCTGCATGATCCTACAGCTGCAGCTGCGACGCTGCGCCGGGGTTCAAGTGTGGATGCCACCTGTGAGGCCCTGAGGCCCTGTGCTGATGGGATGGCAGATTCGTGTTCCTGGTGGCCTGAGACCCCTGCATTGGAGGCTGGACCAAAAGCTGGGGCACGAAGGGCAGGTGCTCTTAGAGCCCCACCTCTGGCCCTGAGAAGAGGCGGCCATGTGGGTTCCCCGAGCACCCACCTTGTCTCTTGTTCTGGGTCAGGCCTGCCCAGAACCCGCCCAGCCCCATGCGCCATCCAACACTCTTGGTCGGCATCCTGCCACCCACGCTTGCCTGGCCAGAGGGGCTGTGCTCAGGCCCTTGGCTGTCAGCATTTTATTTTTATTTTTTAAACTTTTTCGAGGCAGAGTTTCACCCCCACCACCTAGGGTCAAGCAATTCTCCTGCCTCAGCATCCCAAGTAGCTGGGATTACAGGCACACGCCACCACACCCGGCTAATTTTTTATTTTTTGATAGAGACGGGGTTTCGCCATGTTGCCCAGGCTGGTCTTGAACTCCTGAGCTCAAGTGATCCACCCGCCTCAGCCTCCCAAAGTGCTGGGATTACAGGTGTGAGCCAATGTGCCCATCGGTGCTTTATTTTTTAAGTAAATAAGCCAAGTGCAATTGTTCTTTGAAATACCAGCCTGAACCCTGGTGGAGCGCCAGAGAAATAATGAGATCTAGAGGTGCCAGGTCAACCATGGATCTTCCTGAGGGTCCCAGCAGCCCCCGTGCAGCCCCATCGACACCCCTCCTGCTTCTTTCCCTGCCCTGGTTGGGAGGGACAAGGCTGGGCCCCGGGGCTGGAGGGGCCCGAAGGTGGGGCCAGCTGGGGAGGGCTGAGCGAAGCCTCTACTGGGCGAGGGGGGTCTGACCACTGCGTTTTTGAGCTTTTAGGAAGATTTTTAAAAACAAAATCTCAACACAGGCTTACCAAAATTATGGTGTATTTACATGTCCATGGATAACAAATTAATCCTTTTAACAGGCTCACTGGAGTATGATCCAATTGTGCTGTTCACAGATGATCCTGGAATTCATAAAACCCTCAGGTCTCCGCAGTGAGGTGGCCCAGGACGATCCTGGAATTAATAAAAACCACAGGTGGCCGGGCGCGGTGGCTCAAGCCTGTAATCCCAGCACTTTGGGAGGCCGAGACGGGTGGATCACGAGGTCAGGAGATCAAGACCATTCTGGCTAACACGGTGAAACCCCGTCTCTACTAAAAAATACCAAAAAAAAAAAAAAAAAAAAAA
>NC_045443.1:129840449-129860796 GCF_002776525.5 Piliocolobus tephrosceles | reverse complement strand
TGGGTGGGTGGGTGGATGAATGGATGAGTAGGCAAATGGGTGGATGATGAGTGGGCGGATGGGTAGGTGGGTATAAGAATGGATGGGTGGATGTGTGGATGGATGAGTTGGGGGGTGAATGGATGGATGGGTGGATGTATGTATGTATGGGTGGGTGGCTGGGTGGATGGATTTGTGGGTGAATGGGTGGATGGATGAATGGATGAGTAGGCAGGTGGAAGGATGAGTGGGTGGATGGGTAGGTGGGTGAATGGATGGATGGGTGGATGTGTGGATGGATGGGTGGGTGGATGGATGGGCGGGTGGATGAGTGGAGGATGAGTAAATATAGTAGGAGACTCTACAGAGTGAGGACAGCCAAGCATTGAGAAGGGGAAGATAGTATCTGGAATGCTGGACTAGGAGAGACAGTGTCTGGAGTGCTGGACTAGGAGAGAAGTCCAGGAAGCCAGGTTGGGTCCCAGTGCATCCATGTGGAGTTGAGCAGCCCAGACTGACACAAGCCTTGGACTGACAACCTCATCTTTGACTTGGGCCCTGGTAGAAGGGGATCAACTCTGGGGGCAGAGACATGGAGCGTCTGCTGACCCCTGACAACAGGGGTTCAGGGCAGGCTCTCCTTCAGCAAGTGGCTGAGGGAAAGCCAGATGCCCTGGACTCCACTGAGGGCTTTACCAAGGGCAGGGCCAGTTTCCCCTCCCGTCCTCCGTGTATGGGTTCCTGAGGTCTCCTCCTGTCTGTGACCCTCAAGGCTGGGCTGTGTCCGAAGGACGGGCATTTCCAGGAGATTCCAGAGTCAGGATTTGGGCAGAGAGCTGACCCCAGGCGTGTGCACCATCAAAGGACAGCGTGGGCGTGGGGAGGGGTGGGGGCCCATCCACTCTGCTCCTGCTTTGGCCCCATAAATATTCATATTCGTTGAACACAAGTATTATGTATGAAGATTTATCAAACACTGTATTAGTCTCAGTGAGAATATATTTTACAGGTATTGCCATGTCCTGCAAAATATTCATGACTTCATGGTTTCGGAAGGGCAGTCAGTGTTTTCACTATTGACAATATGTTACTAGTTTGGGTCCCCAGGGAATCTTAAAAGACCTGTCTGTAATGAAATTAGCTGTTGTATTTGGAGAGAGTGTATAAAATTGAAGCTGGGAGAGAGAGAGACATTATCTACAAAAGCAAACCAGGGTCTCTCATTTTTATCTTCATTTTGTAATCATCAAAATTAATAGCCAGGCACATTAAATCGGTTTACATTTTTATAGTGGAAGTAAAGAGAGGGACAAGGGAGCTGGTGGGACGCTTTGCCTGCTGCAGCTTCCACACTCCCCGCTGCCCTCCACACTCCCTGAAGTGGACAGCCAAGGTTGCACGCACGTGAAGGACACGGGGCCTGGAGTGCTGGAAGGTGATGGTGCTGCTGGTTCCCCCACTGCAAACAGGGTGGAGTCCTGCTTGCTGGACAAAGGTCATGGTGGCGGCTACTGGTGTCCCGGAATCTGAGGGTGGAGGGAGGGCCCACTGTCCCATGGCAGCTGCCCTGGTCTGGAGTCCACCTCTGTTCTTTCTGCCGGCACTTGCTCACGGTGTTTCTTTTCCTTGTGTGCCTTGTTACGTTTGACTGTATGCTGGTCGTTGTCATTGAACGTTGATTTGCAGGCATAACCCAAGGCCTAGGCTAGAAGCTGTCCTCTCTAGAAAGGGTTGTGTTTGTTCCTCCAGGCTCCTGGAGGCTGCCTGTGCTACCCCTGTCCATGCTGTCCCTGCCCGTGCTGCTCCTCCATCAAGTTCAGGTCTTGATGGTTGCTTGGACCACGCCGAGGCTGCACGTCCTGAAGGCGAGTCCCCCACTGCTTCACCCTCACCGCTGTTTGTGGAGGGAGAGTTTTCTATTTGGCACCTCTGGTTTCTTCCCCCTTTCTCCCTCTTTGAAATGTCAAAGTCACAATATTCAGAACACCCCCTTAGGAAAAAAGCAAATTGCAGGCCCACTCATTTCTCTGATTCCCATTTTCCCTTCACTTTTGGCCTAGCAATGTCTTGCCATCTTGTCAGGTATTTATTGCTTTTTAGAAGTTGATGTTGTTGTTTAAATCCAGCATTCTTAGTGCTTTTCAGCGGGAGGCAGGTTGGTCTGGCTCACAGAGGCCACAGTTCTGGGAAACTTTAGCTGGGGCTGAGTCCCTGTCTTGGGCTGCCAGCGCCGTGGGCCCAGGGAGAGCAGGTGCCCTGAAGGATGGGTGTGGACAGGCGGAGGCTCCAAAACGGGACAGCCGGATTTGGGTTGTTTGGGGATCACCTCCCTCGGGCCACAGCCATGCCCAGTTTCTCTTTGCATGGGAGCACAGCGTGGCTCCCACGTGGCTCCCACCTTCCTAGCAGTGCCCTCCCTCTGCCCCTTCCTCCCCGATTATCTTGTGCCTGGCCACCTCTCAGTTTGTGCTGTTTCCTCTCTTGGAATATTGGCTATAGTTGCTGTGACAGATGGAAATCCGTGACTCAAAGAGAAGCTGGGAGCTTGAAAGCCCACTTCCTTCCAAGTTGAAAAATCACAGCCGCCCACATATCCCAGGTATCATGTGCTGGGAGAGCAGGCAGCCAAGTGTGAAATGACTCTTCAGGGGGCAGGGACCCAGAGGAAGCTGGCAGGGATGCCTGCTTTTCTGGAGTGCTCTCAGCCCCCAGGAGATGGCCAGCACCATCCTTCTGGGTGGGGCTGTGGGGTGGGAGGCAGCCTGACCTCATGTGAGTGCCCTCTCGCTCCTGGCACTTGGCCCTGGCTCCTCTGTGTGAGGGAACTCAGAGCCTCTGATGGTCCCAGCCTTTGCATGCCTCAGTTCCTTTACTTCTGCGTGTTACAGACCCCGACTGAAATGCAGAACCGCGGTGTGGCTGGTGAAACCTGGAGGGCTGGTGGGACCCTCACAAGCCCAGCCCTACGGGAATCCCAGCTCCTCCCTTTCTGCTGGAGGCATTCGGCCTCATGGTCACACACTGGCTGCTCCAGCCCCGAGCACTGAGTCCTGGTTCCAGGCCCAAAAAACAGTACAGGGCTATGGATAAAAGGCAAAAACCTCAGATTCCAGAAGTCTGCTTTTTTAGACATATTTCTCAGACATTCCACCCAGCAAATTCCACCTGAGTCTTATAGACTAGGTGTTAGTTGGGCACCACCCTCCGCTGCGTGGTCACCCAGGAGGCCGGGGTTTCATCTGTGTCCGCTGCTGTCAAGTGAACTATCGCTCTGCGGCTGAAGGACAGGGGATGGGTGGTGGCCCGGGCGTCTGCTGGGCCCCTTCCCTCTAACTGCCCTCCTTGCGTGGGATTCCTGGTGCTGCTGTAACACTGACCACAGACTGGGTGGCTGTACACAGCGGAGACTTACTCTGTCTCTGTTCTGGAGGCCAGAAGTCCAAAGTCACGGTGCCGGCAGGGCCAGCTCCCCTGGGGGCCTAGGTCTGCTGCAGGCCTGTCCCACTTGGGGGGCTCCAGGCGGTCGTGGCGTCGTCTCTGCCTCTGATGTCACGTGGCCTCTCTTCTCTGCCTGTGACTATCTGAGCCCTCTCATTGTCTAGTCAGCATGCTTCTTACTGGATTTAGGCCTCCTGCCCCGAGTCCAGGATGACCTCATTTTGAAATCCTTAACTTAATTATACCTGGAAAGACCCTACTCCCACATCCACAGGTTCAGAGTGGAGATGGCTTTTGGGGCCCTCATTCAACCCACCATCCCGCTCCATTCATCTAAACTGGGGCACGATCCCTCGACCTCCAGGGTGGCTGCGTGAGGCCCATGGGCAGCTAGAGGTGTGGGGCCAGTCGGCCGTGGCTGTCCCGGGGGCCACGATCCCCTCTAGCCCATCTCTGACGTGCGTGGCAGATCCAGGCTGTCAGACTGCTGGATCCTCCCGAGGAAGCGGGAACTCCAGGGTTTCAGGTGAAATCTACAGGGATTTCAATGTTGGCAAAAACTCGGGATTCTGAGAGCGTCGCGTAGGACAGACATGCCTGCGGCCTGGTGGACGTGGGCTGAATGGGCGGGGCCGGCTTCTGCCCACCACCCTGCAGGGCCGTAAACGGGGGCTCTAGGAACCTCCCTGGTTGGGGGCAGAGAGGTGGGGCCAGCAGCGTCCTCCCAGGCACCAGCTCACCCCTGCTCCATGGCCACCTCCTGCCTCCTCGGGCACAGGGGTAACAGTGTGGCCATCCCGAGCCCCATGGGTGAGGCGTGAGGACGGCTGGTGCACACGCGGCTCAGAAGGGCCCAGGAGCCGCAGCCTGCCGGGTCTTTGTGGCCGCGGTGAGCCTCACTGTCTATGCAATGGGGACAGCATGGCGCTGACATCATGGGCAGTGTGAGGATTACAGGACGGGCACCCCGAGGTACCAGGCGGGTCCCGGGCCCCTCTCTTTGTCTCAGCCCCAGCGGTCGAGGGTCCCTCCCACCCTGCCTTGCCTTCCCGGCCTGCCCTGCTTTCGTGGGGCCGCCCCACATCCCACAAGCCCTCCCCTGCCTTTAGAAGTATCTGGGAACCCGCGAGGGGCAGGCACTGCCTGGGGGCTGCTGGAACGAGACCAGCAAACAGAACGGGCGGTGGCACCCAGCAAGGGAGCGTCGGCCTGGGGCACGGTGTTTAGGGGTCTGCTTGCTGTACCAGCTTAGCCTCCTGTATTATTTTCCTGGGGCTGCTGTCACAGATCACCACAGATGGGGCCTAAAATCACATACGTTTCTTCTCTCATAGCTGTGGCATCCAGACACCCACAGTGGATTTCACTGAGCGACTGCTGAGCTACGGGCAGGGCTGTGCGGCCTCCAGAGGCCCAGGGAGGGTCTGTCCTTCCCTCCCAGCTCCTGAGGGCTCCAGGCGTCCTTGGCCACATTGCTGCACCCTCTGCCTCCATCACATGCAGCTGTTTCCTCTTCTGTCTGCGTCAAATCTCCCTCCCCGTGCCTTTTACTTTTTTTGTGTGTGAGACAGGGTCTCACTCTATTGCCCAGGCTACGGTGCAGTGGTGCGATCTCAGCTCACTGCAGCCTCAGCCTCCTAAGGTCAAGCGATTCTCCTGCCTCAGCCTCCCAAGTAGCTGGACTTACAAGTGCCACCACCACACCAGGGTAATTTTTGTGTTTTTAGTGGAGATGGAGTTTCACCGTGTTGGCCAGGCTGGTCTCAAACTCCTGGGCTCAAGGGATTCTCCTGCCTCAGCCCCACAGTGTTCTGGGATTACAGCTGTGAACCACTGCGCCTGGCCCAATTCTCTCATAAGACACTTGTTTTTGTTTGTTTGTTTTGAGACGGAGTCTTGCTCTGTCACCCAGACTGGAGTGCAGTAACGCGATCTCAGCTCACTGCAACCTCTCCCTCCAGGGTTAAAGCAATTCTCCTGCCTCGGCCTCCTGAGTAGCTGGGATTACAGGCACTCACCACCACGCCCAGCTAATTTTTGAATTTTTTTTAATAGAGATGAGGTTTCGTCATGTTGGCCAGGCTGGTCTTGGACTCCTGACCTCGTGATCCACCTGCCTCGGCCTCCCACAGTGCTGGGATTACAGGCGTGAGCCACTGCGCCTGGCCCACTTCTCTCTTATAAGACACTGGTGATTGCATTCAGGGTGCAACTGGGTGCAAGGGCACCCTCTGTCTCAGGGCCCCTAACTTAATCATGTCTGTAAAGTCCCTTGACCATGGAAAGTGACAGACTCGTGGGTTCCAGACACCAGAACCTGATGCCTTTGGGATCTGTTACGTGTCCCACCACACCTTTCCTGCCCGATTAACAGATATAGACAGACCCAGTGTGTATTTGTTAACTTAATGCCATTTCTTCCAAAATGTGAATTCATTGCTGACATATAGAGACAGAAATCTGTACACCGGCACCTCCTGTTGGAATTTTAGAAGATCTGGTATCTCTGGACTCGAGTCCCTGGGCGGCAGTAATCCGTGGGTCTGAGCCGCAGTCCCCACCACTCCCCGTTGCCCCAGACACACACGCCAAGTGACAATCTGTTCATCCTTCAACTTCCCTGTTTTCCTCAGGGTCCGTTGACAGGAGGTGGCTGAGAAGCAGCCCAGACCACCCCCGCCTGCCTATCTGCTCACGAACGGAGTCAGCCCCCGAGGAAATCACTTTCCCCGCCACACTCCCAGACGGCCGTCTCCTCCCTGTGATCGTCTTCCAAATTATCTCCTGTAGATAGAAAAGTGCGTTCCCTCGGGTCATGGGAAAGGAACTTCAAATGATGATTCCATAAAAGCAGAATGACCATGGGCACTCGGCGGCCGTGGTCGGAAGTGAGCCATCTTTTCCAATTACCACAGTGATGATGAATGAGGGGGAGGAAGCCTTGTGTTCAGCCCTGAATCTCAAAAGGAAGCTGCTTTTCCTCTCACAAGTCAAATCACTGCCTCCAAAACCAAGCTGTGTTCCCGGCTCTGAGCAGGGACGAAGGCGTGGAGAATGTCCTGGGGAAAGTGGGTGCCCCATGGCACTCCGTCAGCAGCGCTGGGGCGGGTGGGGGGACCCAGAAAGGCCTGGAGACGCGCTGTGTCCTCCAAGCCACTATGTCCGACCACTTTCCCCTAAGAACTTGTTGTCCACAGTCTGGACGCCCGCTCTGCCCACCCGCCTGGACCTCGGCCCCTAGACCCCGGGAGGGCCACCCCCAACAGGCGTCTGCACAGCTCTGGGACGCCCCTGAGTGGGCTGCCTCCTGGCCGGGGCACTGGAGCCGGGCCGACTCCTCGCCATCCCAGACAGCAGCTCCCATTGCCCTGCACTTGAGAGTCACCTGGGGATGGTTTAGACCTTGCAGCGTCCAGGCCACGCCCCGGCAGTTACGTCGACTCTGTGGGGAGGCCCAGGCAGGCGCCGGCGCCCTCAGACTCCCCAGGTGGTTCTGGAGCGGACGGGCTTCATCTGCTGCCCCGGGGTGGCCGCTTCCAGGGCTGCCAGTGTGGGAGTCCCCTGGAGGCCTGGTTAGAACAGGCGCCGGCACCCCGGGGGTTCTGACTCGGCCGTTTTGGAGAGGGTCTCACAGGCTCCCAGGTAAGGTGGTCGCTGCTGTCCTGAGGGTGGGAGCCACTGTCTTGAGTGTGGGCCCCGCCGTGAGCCCCCCTGTCCTGAGGGTGGGCCCCCTGGCCCAGGTGCCACTGTGAGAGCCGCCGTCCTAAAGGCTGTGCTGCCAGCCCTGACTCAGCTCCTTCGGACCCAAGCCCCACCCAGGACTGCTGGTCCCCACCACCCAGTGCCGTGAGGAGCAGGAGGAGAAACCCCAGGCCTGGCCCTCACGTCAGCACCTGGGCCACACTCTGCACCCCAGGGGCTCCCTGGCTCCCCTCTCAGGGCCCGCTGAGCCCAAACACCCCCCAAATTGAGCTCCAGGAGGCCACCCAGGCAAGGCTGTGCCCAGGCGAGGATGTACCCAGGTGAGAGTGTGCCTGGGCGAGGGTATCCCTGGGTGAGGGTGTGCCCGGGCGGAGGTGTGCCTGGGCAAGGGTGCTGCTTCTCATCTCTCCTCTGCTTCCGTTTTTGGTGGCAGATTCTGAGCAGCTGCCTCTCATGTTAGACGAAGATGCCCTGGTGGCCTGTGCTGCTTAAGATGCCTGGGGTGGGGGCCTCTCTCCTGGTGATGAATCCACTCAGGGCGCTTGCCCAGCCTCGGGCAATCACTGCATCCCAGCGGTGGAGGGTCTGACAGGGACTGTGGGTGAAGGCCACAGGGTGACAGCCACAGTGCGCATGGGGATGGCTAGTCCTGAAATACACAGGGAGGCTGTCCGGAGAGAGACACACAGAGGGTGGGAAACAGAGTCGTCAGTGTCCACACGTCATCTCGTCCCTGGGCTGATCAGAACACCGGACTCTGCACAGGCCCCTGGGTTCCACCCTCGTCCCCCCATGGACGGTCACCGGAGTGGTTTATCTGTGTGGAAAGCCTGGCCACTGTGCCCACCCTTCTCTCTCCGCCTCAGCTCAAAGCTCCTCTGCGCTCCCACTTCCTGCAAAGCTCAAAGCAAGATCCCAGCCGGCACAGAAAGCTCTCACCCCGTCCCGTCGTCCCCTTTCTGCCCCCACAGCCCTGACCTGCACACGCAGCCACTCGCAGGACACCTTCCTGCCCTCCTGGCCTTTCTCTTCCCTCAGACTCCTCCTCGTGGGGACCCTGCCCCTGCCTCTGGCCACACCTGCGAGGAAGCGGCTGCCCTGGGCTGGCATCTGCTCACCTGTGTGCATGACGGGGCATGAGCTCTGGGGGGCAGGCAGGTGTGTGCTGCGTTCACCGGGGCCACCTGGGGCTACCCGGCCCAGGCGGCTCTTGGGATTTAGCAGATGCTCTGTGAGTTTTGATAATGGATAGATGAATAAATGGCGCAGCTACAAATTGACATTTTATGTTTGCAGCCATCAAAAGTTATGTTTATGAAGAATTTTTAGTGACGTGGGAAAATACTCAAGACGTAGTGATAACAACAGAACGCAGGTGGCAGACACCAGATATGTGGATGGAGCTGCGCCGAGGAGTTTCACATGATCTTATAAAATAATATGGAGCGCGAAAATACTGATATTAGTTTTCCCTGTGGTGGCATGAGACCCCAGGTGATCCTCTGTGTGCATGTGTGTGTCCGTGTGTGCAGAATTTTCTACCAGAAGCATTTATGACTTTTCCAATCAGAAGTGATGCACTTTCTAATTAAAGTAGTGGAAGCATATATTGCTGGCAGTGAAACAAAACCAATCTAAACCTTCTGGAAAATGACTTGGCACCAAGATTCATGAAATTTCTCTATCTTTGACGCAGTGGTTCAATTTCTGAGATAAGCAATCCTAAATATGTAATTAACAAATAAGTGATAAACGCGTGAGCTCTCAGGGTTGTCAGGCAGTCGTTTCTGTGGACTCTGCCGTCTGATGGATGTTTCCTGGTGGTTGGAAGGTCATTGCTATGACTGCAATTGAATTCTACCTGTGACGGCATGGAAGGCATCTGTGACCACAACTTTATGTGGAGGCAAAAAGCACAATGCAGACCCCTCCATCTTGAAGGTGGCACACGAATGTTCCGTGCCCCCCTAGAGCCGCATCCAAATCACCTGCCCTGTCCAAAGTCATGCAGGGCAGGGGGGAGGCTGCATTTGCTAGGGAGGGGTTGGCCTCCCTCTCCGGCCAGCGAGGGGGGCCCCAGGTCCCTCCTCTGAGGACTGGTTCAATCTGAATGTGTCCACACCGCATGTTCCCTCCCGGTGGCCACCAGGCAGTCCTTGTGCGGTGCGGGTGGTGAATGTTCTCACAGCCATCCCAACCTCCAGGCAGAATTGGGAGGGGCAGGGGCCGGCAATGGGGCAGCCCCATGGATGGAGACCCTTTATGTGCCCTGGAGGAGAAGTGTCCAGCTGGCACCTTGGTCTGGCCCAGAAACTCCTGTATGGTTCTCGTTGGACGGTTCCCGCGTGCCCACCGCAGCAGCACTTCCGTCTGTGAAGCAGGGCGCAGAGTGAAGCACAGCCGTGGTCCCCAAGGCCAGGCGGGCACCGTCACCTGCTTCCTTGGGAGAGGATGCCCTTCCTCTCCTGAAAGGGGTGTGACCATGGTTTAGTGGCTGTTTATTTAACACCTTTGCCTGACACGATACAGGGGCGGTGCCTTTCTCTGTCTCCTGGGACACTCTCTTTGAGAGCTTTGCAGTTCAGAGCACTGTGGCGGAGTGTGGCTGGGGCTCACTGCCTCCTGGCCATGGGCCCAACCTTCAGCCTCAGTAGTCTCATCAGTTACATGGGGGTGACAAAAGCACCTGGCTTGGAGGGAACCCTGGGCATTAAAGGAGGCAAAGCTCGTGCAACGCCTGCACGAAGAACACGGTCAGTGCTGTGCTGTGAATGCGTTGCCATCTGCCCCCACGTGGGAAGCTTCACCCCCACCATGGCATTGAGAGGGGTCTGCAGCGGCTCTGCCCTCTCCCAGGGGTTAATGCCCTTAATGTGAGAATGGGTTCGTTATGGGAGTGGCTTATCTCAGGAGTGGGTTGGTTATCGGGTGGGTTAGGTATGGTGGGAGCAGGTTAGTTATCATGGGAGTGGGTTATCTCAGGAGTGGCTTGGTTAGCTCTGGAGTGCAATGGTTATCATGTGAGTGGGTTAGTTAACTTGGGAGTGGGTTACCTTAGGAATGAGTTGGTTATCACAAGAATGGGTTGGCTATCATGAGACTGGGTTAGTTATCTCAGGAGTGGGCTAGGTGTCTTGGGAATGGCTTGGTTATCTCAGGAGTGAGTTGATTATCATGGGAGGGAATTTGTTGTCTCGGGAGTGAGTTGGTCATCTTGGGAGTTGGTTTTCTCAGAAGTGAGTTAGTTTTCTTGGGAGTGAGTTGGTTATTATGAGAGTGAGTTGGTTAGTGGAATTGGCCCGGTTGTCTCAGGAGTGAGTTGGTTATTGTAGGAGTGAGTCAGTTATCATGGGAGCAAGTTGGTTATGTTGGAAGTGGCTTGGTTATCCTGGGAGTGAGTTAGTTATCTCGAGTGAGTTGGTTATGATGCAAGTGGCTGCAGAGGGGCCCTATGTGTAGTCAGGGCTAGAAGGAGAAGGTGGGGGACCCCATGTACGGTTGGAGCTGGAAGGAGAAGGTGGGGGACCCCGTGTATAGTCGGAGCTGGGACGAGAAGTGGGGGATCAGAGGCTTCAGGAGTCCTGCTCAGGGTGGCAGCGGCCATGTAGCGCCAAGGTGCCGGCAGAGGCTGGAGTCAGGACTTCCAGCTGGGAGGGCAGGGCAGGAGCAGGTGCAGGCCCAGGGCAGCCTCCAGGAGGGCAGGGCAGGAGCAGGCGCAGGCCCAGGGCAGCCTCCGGGAGGGCAGGGCAGGAGCAGGCGCAGGCCCAGGGCAGCCTCTGGGAGGGCAGGTGTGGTCAGAGCCGCTTGGCTTTCCCGGTCACGTTCTTTGGAGCAGGAGGGATCTGTTAATAGCTCGGAAAAGTGGAAATCCCACGGATCTGATTTTGCCTGTGAGGAAGGTTGCCATGGGTGCCTCGCGGCAGGATTTCTGGAGCTCTCATCTTCCCTGTCTCTTCTCTGCAGCATGGCCTCATATCTTCTTTCACAAAGAATTCCTTCCAAAGAGGCAGGGTTGCTTGATCCCACCAGGAAACAAGGACAAATCATGAAGAATGATGGTAGAAGAAACTGGTAAAAGTGTGGAGACGTCCAGCCTGTGGCTGCAGGTCTCAGGACCAAATCCCTCTAAACCCACTGTGGGATGGAGCCGCCAGTGGTCCCTGTAGCTGCACTGGGGGTCACAGGGAGTGGCTGGTGCTGCCACAGCCCAGGGGCTGGAGATGGGGCCTCCAGCCTGGGAAGCCAGCGGCCTTCGGATGGGCACCTGGAGAGTTTGCTCTGCTCTTCCCCACCCCCAACGCCCTGGCTTCACCGACAGCCCAGTGCCGGGCACCGTGCGGGCAGGGAAGGGGAGGCCCATTGCTGACACTGGTGTCCCCCGGGCAGCTTCTCTCAGCAGCTACGGGATGGTGACAGCACTGACTCCACCAGCCGAGGAAGAAGATCAGATCTGAGGCAGCAAAGGCTCCTTCACCCCAGTGCACGCCCAGTGCAGGGCTCGGGGTCCCTGAGCTCCACGTCCACCATCCGCACAGTCCTGGGACAGGGACTCGATGGGGGTCCACCTGTGACCAAGGAGGACCCTCAGCCAGGAGAAATCAGGCAGCTTAGCGGGCAGCAGCATCTGGACCAGGGGCTGCTTGGTTCTCTTAAGCACAGGTGCAGCACTGAGGGGAGGCATGGAGCCCCAGGGTGGAGGGAGGATGGGAATAGCAGCCTCTCTCTTCAAAACACACTCAGTGGGAGGCCTGGCAACCCTCATACCTCCGCAAGGAAACCGTGAGCAGCGGCATGGCCAGGGTGTCCCCTAACCCCCGTGCAAGTGACGTGACCACAGCACGTAGGCCAGTGAAGGCCCAGCTCCTTCGCGCCTTCTGGCCAATGAAGCAGATTCAGGCAAAGCTGGGGGCGTCTGCCAAGTCCTCTTAGCTGTGTAACGCGACACTCACCGGTTCCAGGGATTCGGATGTGGACAGCTTTCGGGCTGCTGCCAACCACATAGAGTAAAACGAGTTTGCCATTTGTGCAAGGCAGGGCGGCTGGAGGACAAGCGCGTCCTTTGGGATTAAATAGATGATGACAAAGCCAGTTCAAGGGACAGGCTAACTGGCAACACGACAAGAGATCAAGCCGATGAGATGAAAACCAAGAGAATGAAAATGGAGAATGAAGCGTCGGGAGGCAAGTGATAAACCGGGAGAGGAAACGTTCACTTAACAGAGGTTACAGAAGAGAAAACAGGGATGGCAGATGGGAATACAGTCACATCATTAACAGAACAAACTTCCTGGAGCTGAACGTCGACATCAGTGTGGATTGCCAAGTGTGACTGTGATTCGCTTCAAGATAGGCCCTGACCAAATCTAGGATCCCAACAACAACAACAAAAATCAGTGTCCAGAGACAGGCAGAAACAAAATGCCAGTCTGAAGAAGAAAGAGTGTCCTGCCAACCTCAGAACACTCGCAGGCAGCACTGGGCACTGTATGAGGCAAAAAAAACCCTGTTGAGCCTGGAATTCTATACCTAGCACAATTATCAAGCCAGCATGAGGAGCAATGAAAGAGACTTCCAGACATTTGAGGGCTCAGGAAATTTACTTTCCACACAACCCATCTTCAGTCTTCTTTAGAGATATACTTCAGTGGGATGAGAGGACCTCCAGGACCTGAGCAGATGTGGGATCCACAGGGCGATGGAGCCCACCCAGGCTTAGAGTGAGGAGGGCCTGGGGGTGGCCGCTGGGCAAACAATTGATGCAAAGGGACCTGGGAGTGAGAAGGCCATGAGGCGAGGGCACTGAGGGCCGGCCCTGCAGTCGGGAACATCTCTGAGAAGATGGGGCTGTGCTCGCCGGTCACACCGCCAGGAGGCCTGAGCTCACATGGCAGCGAGCACAGCTGTCGGGAGGAGCTGCTCCCTGCCACGTTGCCTGGGTTCAAACATGGTTCTGATGCTGACCAGCTCTGTGACCCTGTGTGTGTGGCCTGACCTCTCTGAGCCTCAGTTTCCTCATCTGCAAAATGGAGTGAAATACAGAACCTACGTCCCGGGGTGTTGTGGGGAATGACATGTTAACGTGTGGGAAGGGCGCTTGCTCAGTAGATATTATTATTATTATCTTTTTGTCTTCTCTAAATGGGCATATGAAAAGTCAAGATCGAAACCTAAAACAAGTCAAAATATGCATAATTCTGAGAAATTGATAGTGTAACAGGAAAATCAATGATACTGTCTTGACCTTTGACAGCTCTTCATGAAGCAGCACAGGTTTAGTGGGTGATAGAATATTTCTGTCATAGTGTCCATGCCGTGCTGGCGCCATGGTGGATTGTAACTACGTAATCCTGATGTGGGCATGTCAATTTGCTGCTTTTTTCCTTTCTTTCTTTCTTTTTTTGAGACGGAGCCTCACTCGTTCTGTCGCCCAGGCTGGAGTGCAGTGGCGCGATCTCAGCTCACTGCAACCTCCGCCTCCTGGGTCCAAGCGATTCTCCTGCCTCAGCCTCCCATGTAGCTGGGATTACAAGTGTGTGTGCACCACCACACCCGGCTAATTTTTATATTTTTAGTAGAGATGGGGTCTTGTCATGTTGGTCAGGCTGGTCTCCAACTCCCGACCTCAAGCGTTCTGCCCGCCCCGGCCTCCCAAAGTAATGGGATTGCAGGCGAGAGCCACCACGCCCGGCCTGCCCGCCCCAGCCTCCCCAAGTGCTGGGATCACAGGTGTGAGCCACCACGCCCGGCCTGCCCACCCCGGCCTCCCAAAGTGCTGGGATCACAAGTGTGAGCCACCACGCCCGGCCTGCCCACCCCGGCCTCCCAAAGTGCTGGGATCACAAGTGTGAGCCACCATGCCCGGCCCGCTTTGCATTTCAGAACCACCCCGTCATCAAGTCCTGTGAACACTCACTCACGGTGATAGAGCTGAGGGTGGGTGTCACAGATGCCTTTAGGGGTGTAAAAGTAGCGGCACAGCTGAGCAGCAGGTGGATCAGGGCGCCCATTTCTCATCTGATGAGGCAGGCAGTCTGGAGATGCTGGATAGAGTCAGAGCTTCCAGAAATAGAGGCTTACGTATTCCTTTTGAAGCCACCAAGGTAACCACAGGATCACTAAAAATAATAGCTAAGAAAAATCGAGGGAAGGAGGGGGCAGGGGAAGAAGGTGGGGGTGAAAACGGGCTCAGCCCCTCATTTTTCATGCCAAGAAGTCAGGGGACCTCGTCTCAGGCTGACGAGGCGAGACCTGGATCTGCAGCAGACACAGTGAAAAGGACTCAAACCAGAAAAAGGCATCTCCTTTGAAGTGTGGCGCTTGGAGACAACAGAGCACACAGTTGTCAACTCTCCGTTTCATGATTTTCTGGATTGTTTGAATTTTTCAACTCGTGCATATTTTATTTTACAAGTGAAAAAGTAAAGCCCCAACGCCGGGCATCGGGCAGCCGTCCGGAACCCACTCCGCCACCCTCTGGCCAGACGGCCAATCCTCACCTGAGGCCTGAGCCCCGCGAACGATGAGGCCTTTCTCGAGTTAGAAGCTGCTGTGCCTGCATCTGGGAGACATCCAGTTCCAGACTTTCCAAAGTGAAAAATGCAAGTGCAGGCCGAGGCGGGCGGATCACGAGGTCAGGAGATCGAGACCATCCTGGCTAACACGGTGAAACCCCGTCTCTACTAAAAATGCAAAAAATTAGCCGGGTGTGGTGGTGGGCACCTGTAGTCCCAGCTACTCCGGAGGCTGAGGCAGGAGAATAGCATGAACCCAGGAGGCAGAGCTTGCAGTGAGCCGAGATCGCACCACTGCACTCCAGCCTGGGCGACTGAGCGAGACTCCGTCTCAAAAAAAAAAAAAAAGGAAAATGCAAGTGCAGTATTGATATTTTAAAATAGCATGATTACGTATTTATCTCACAGTATTAAGAAAGGGAAGTGATTTGTGTCATGTTTCAATTCTACGTCCAATCTGTATCCTTCAGTCCTACGTAAATAAGAACACTTTGTTTATCCATTTACAATAGAATATTCCAGAAAGTCCAGAGGTTCCAGGAGGCTCAGAGCCTCGGCTCTGCTGAGGGGAGAAACCCACTCACTGCCCTGTTGGGGGTGGAGGGTCACGGACTGGAGTCTTCCCAGGGCATTGGTCCCTCCCTCCCCGGAGCAGGAATGCTACAGAGATCCCGCTGGGCCCCAGGAGCTGGTGCCACAAGAGAAGGGCCCTCCCATGCAGGCAGCTGTGGGACGTCAGCATCGGATATTTCCCAAGTTTGTGTTTCCACTGGCCTTCCTCCGAGGACCAGAGACCTCTCTGTGCAAGCTGACAAAAGGCAGCCCAGCCCCAGCGGTCCATGCCGCCTCTTTCTGACTTAAAACTACTGCCCGGGCACCTGCCCCCCAAATCCACGATGCCCCAGAGACTCCCAGCTCAGAGACAGCCAATGGTGTCGTCTTTGCGGGGAGATACCCCTCTCACCCCCATCCCCCTGGGAACGGCATCCCTGAGCCACGTCCACTTGCCCAGCACAATTGAGCACCTAGAACTTTCCCTGGCCCGGCCCCCTTGGGCACCCGTTCCATACACCCTGACAAAGCCGTGGAGCACTCCCTGTCAGCCCAGAGGTTCCACCAGCTCCTTTCCAGTCGACACTGCCCCACCCGGGGTCCCCGTCCTGCCCCGATGGCCATGGGTTGGGATTGTGATTCCATCTGTTCTTGAACCTCACACCAGTGGCCACACGGGATGAGGTCTCCTGTGTTGATTCTTTGGCTTGGCGTCACGTGTGTGAGCCGCGTCTCGGCTGCTGCCTGTGTCGATGGCTCGGTTCTTCCTACCCCAGAGTAGCAGCATGCATGCGGATATGTGTTCAACTCAAGTTACACAGGCGGACGGCATCAAGGGCTGGTGGGGTTGGTGGCAGTGGCATGGCGTTTAAAACACCTAATCTTCTTAGAGACGTTGCAGTTTTGAGTTAATATTTTTAACATCAGTAGGCCTGACCGTCAGAGCAGTTTTGGGTTGACAGAGACTGAGCGGAGATCCCGCATCCTCCACCCCCCAGGCACAGTGCCCGGGTGTGAACGTGCGTGAATGTGACTATGTATCGAGCCGATGCTGCCCGATGCAGGCGACTCACCCAGGGCCGTGGATCACGGGGAGCTCACTAGGTGTCACACCTGCTGTGGGTTTGGACAATCGCGTAAGAACAAGTATTGGCCAGTGCAGTGACTCACGCCTGCAATCCCAGCACTTTGGGAGGCCTAGGTAGGTGGATCGCTTGAAGTCAGGAGTTCAAGACCAGCCTGACCAACATAGTGAAACCGTCTCCACTAAAAATACAAAAATTTGCCGGTTGTGGTGGTGTGCCCAGCTACTCGGGAGGCTGGGGTGGGAGGATCGCTTGAGCCTGGGAGTTCCAGGCTGCCCAGCTGCAGTGAGCTGAGATCGTGCCACTGCACTGCAGTCTGGGTGACAGAGCAAGACCCTGAATCAAAAAATACATAGTAACAAATTCCACCATTACAGCATCACACAGAGTCCACCGCCCTCAGAGCCCCATGTACCACCCATTCATCCCTCCCTCCTCCGCCCGCACCGCCCTTCACTCTGCACACAGTCGTGCACTTTCTGGAATGTCCTGAGCTGGCAGCCTGCCATCTGCAGAGTTTGCTGGGCTTGCACGGGGGGCGGGGGAAGTGGTCGTAGTGGAGAGGGGTGGGAGGGGCGTCTCCTGGGTACAGATGCAACGTGTCCTGGGCCTGCCTGACCTCCCTCTCTTCCTTTCCCCCAGGCCTCGCCAAGCCCATTGGCCTGGTGGAGGGGCCAGGAGGCCTGGGCCAGGGCGGCTTGGCGGCCACCCTGCGTGATGACGGCCAGGAGGCAGAAGGCAAGTACGAGGAGTATGGCTACAACGCTCAGCTCAGCGACCGCATCTCCCTGGATCGGAGCATCCCCGACTACCGGCCCAGAAAGTGAGTGAATGAGCTGCCCCCCATGCCGGCCGGGGAAGTGAGCCGCCCCCACTCCGGGCCACGGAAGTGAGTGGCCCCCACGAGCTGCGGGCTCCTGGGAGAAAGGCGCAAAGGTCTGCTGTGGGAAAGTGGAACAGTCAGGAGCACCGGCCTGTGGGGCCCTCCTGCCTCCTCTGTCTCTCCTGTCTCTCTCTCTCCGTCTCTCCCTCTCTCCTTCTCTCAATCTCTCTGTATCTCTCTTTTTCTCTCTCTCTGTCTCTCCCCCCTCCCCCACTTTGGCTGCAGGCATCCTTCCCAGGGCCTACCCCAGGCATGGGGCACCCCTGCCATAGCTGCATCTGGGGATCGCGGAAGCTGGGCTGAGGCATCATGGCTCACGCAGCACAGGCTCCCTGTGTCAGGCCCTGCCAGCCCCGGTCCCACCTGCTGTGGCCTCTCACTGCTGAGCTGGGTGTCGCTTGTGTCTGAAGCGAAGGGCATTCCCATTCCATCCGTGGCCTGCGCACCTCCCATCCTGTCGCCCCCCAAGCTGCAAGAGTGGGTGAATCAGGAGCCAGGCCCTGGAGGCTACGGCTTTGCCTCAGTGCCACTCCGGATGGAGCCTGGTCTCTGACCCTCACACCTGCCCTGAGGGAGCAGCCACGATAAGGCAGGATTTGCCAGCCCCTCCTGCGCCTCTGTCCACAGAGCCCAGCCCACGACAGGATGCTCCCCGGGAGGGCCCCTGGTGGCATCGTCCTGCAGAAGCCGGGCGCTCAGGGCTGCCCAGCAGGGCCGCGTTGTCACCGTGGGGTGGTGGCAGGTGGCCTCAGCCACGCTTGCCTCCTCCTGGAGCTGCCTGAGGGAGGGCAGGTGGGAGGGCAGCCCCCTCTGCAGCTCCTGGTGTGGTCAGCCTGCCCCACCCACCAGGGGACCCTGACACCAGGATTCTTGGGCCAGGAGCTCATTTGAGATGGGGATGGGGAGGCTGGCAGGGAAGAGAAGCGGGGAGGAAAGGCGTGTCTCAGCCCCATTCCATTTCTTATGACTCAGGCAGTGGTTCCCAGGGCGTTCACTCAGCTGCTCTGGGGTTCCCCGCGTGTGGATGGAGGGACGTGAGATGGCTGGACAGGCCTGTGGTGTCTGGGGGTGCAGGGAGCGCCCTGGGCCACGTGGAGGTGGCTGCGGGAACCCAGAGCTCCCTGTTCTAGCCAGGTGGGGCCCACTTCACACCTTTCCCACAAATGCGTGCTGGGAACCAATTCTAGATGTGATGAGTCTTCCTTAGACAGCACAGCGGTGCAGGTGAGGCGTGCCCAGCTCCTGAGGCTCTGATTCCTCCTGGAGGGGTCTCCACGAGTCGTTTAGACAAACAGGGCTGAGGCCTGGGCACGGAGGCTTTGGCACCTCAACCACATCCAGAGTGCGACAACATTATTTTATTTTCATTCCACTTATTTTCATGGTTACCATGATTTAACACAAGTGATGCCAGCTTTCCATTTGCAGCGGTGAAATGAAGATTCCTTTTCAAATAAAAAATGCATTTAGTTTTAAAATAGGCCAATTTAAAGAAACATGCTCCGTAAATAAGAACACAGTGGTGTTTTCATGTGGCGCCAGCTACAGACTTGGGGCTGGAATGACTTCGGTTTGGAAAGCGGCTGGTGCGCGTCAGCTGACCTGTGCACTGAGTGTGCATGGTGTGTGTGTGCACGTGCATGTGTGCGCGCATGTGTGTGTGCGCATGTGTGCACGCGTGCATGCATGTGTGTGTACATATGCGCACATGTGGGTGCGCATGTTGGGGGGGGTTTGAAGGCTCCTGTGTGTCCTAAATTTGGGAGTGAACTCTGTTTGCTGTCAGGGCTAGCCTCACTGCTGGAGTGAGCACCGTTCTTGGTTGTGAGCCTCCAGGCAGCTGTTGTGCGGCAGGAAGATCAGAGACCCCGAGACCACTTTGATGGTCCACAACTTGCTGGAAGGATGGACAAAACCCAGCCAGGCTGCTTTTCCCTGCTGTGGGTTCTCACGGCAGAGGACACGGGTTAAAGTCAGCAGAGGGAAAAGATGCCCAGGTAGGGCCCAAGAAAGGCTGGGTGGGAACTCCCAGGTGTCCCCTCCCAGGGGGTCCCGGGAACTTGATTCTCCGGCACCCATGTGTGACAACACGTGCCAGGCGGGGCCAGCCAGAAGCCCCCGAGCCTCAGTGTCCAGGGTCCTCACTGGGCTGGTCTTGTGGACATGGCTGACCTCAGTCTCCACCCTCCAGCGGCCAAGCTGATGCTGTGAGGCCAAGGCCCCACCATGAATCCCACCATAGCACAGACCAACTGGGACGGCCAAGGCCAGGTGAGCAGGGCTGTCCTCTTCAGCAGGGGTTCAGGGCAGGGAGGGGCCGGAAGGGGATTCTCAGGATGTGGAGGAGCCGGCTGCCAAGTTAACCCTTTCCTGCTCACAGCCACAGTGGAACCATCAGTGCCATCTGGCAGAGGAAGGTCCCCAAGTGCCCCACCCCTGTCCCCATCACTCCTCCTGTCACCTGGGGGGCTTCCAGCCGTGAGGAAGGGGGGACCCGTGCCTTGCTCTCCCGCCTGCCTGTTTTATCTCCTAGCTCGTGCTGTAGGGAGGAAGGCTGCCTCCGGCACTGGTTTTCGAATCCCTGCAGGCCCTCGGTCCCCTGTGGAATCCTCTGGAGGATCCCAGTACCACTGTGCATGACCTTGGTCCTGTTGGCAGGCAGGGACCCTGAGCTTCGTGGGGTCCAGTCCTGGGGGCCGGGTGGACGCTGAGTCAGGACTAAACCCGAGCTGGAGGTGAAGCCCTGTGTGACCCTCCGCGTCCTCCCGAGGTTTGTTTTCCGGAGGCCGGGGAGGCTGGACCCCGCTGCTGAGCCAGTGCAGGGCGGGTCCCATCCTCCCCCCATATCAAAGGGTGGCTTTTCTAGCATAGACGTGGGCCTGCATGTCACAGACGGTGGTCATTTGCCTCCTGAGGTCCAGTCCCGGCTCCAGGTGGAAATCCACAACCCGCTGTGATCCAGGTGGAATCCCACGACCCCCGGCTCCGATCCAGGTGGAAATCCACGCCCCGCTCCAATCCAGGTGGAAGCCCACGCACCCCCGCTCCGATCCAGGTGGAAATCCACACCTCCGCTCTGATCCAGGTGGAAATCCACGCCCCCTGCTCTGATCCAGGAGGAAATCCACGCCCCCCGCTCTGATACAGGAGGAAATCCAAGTCCCCCGCTCTGATCCAGGAGGAAATCCAAGCCCCCC
>NC_045443.1:129836082-129840049 GCF_002776525.5 Piliocolobus tephrosceles | reverse complement strand
CCCCCGCTCTGATCCAGGAGGAAATCCACGCCCCCGCTCTGATCCATTTCAGCCCAGCTGCAGATCCCGCAGCCCAGGTCTAAGCCAGTCAGAGCATGAAGGTCACCCCAGACCCAGTTGTTGGCTCAGGGCTGGTCAGGTGGTTAAGCCAGTCTAGTCAGAGTGAATTCTGGAATTACCAGGAGGCCATCGGGAAAAAAACAGCCAACCTTTTCCCACAAGGTGAGACCAAAGCTGGGAGCTGGGGGAGCTACAGCCATCTTATCGAGAGGGGAGAGCACGGAGCTTCCAAGGCCCCCCACAAAACCTAAGAAGTGGCCGGTGTCTGAACACCTGGATCCAACTGCTCCCCAAGCAGACCTGCTTGGCTTTGCAATAAATTAGCACACAGGCACACACGCACACACACGCACGCACACACACACGCACACGCACACACACATGCACACGTGTATTTTTAATTTTTTGTTTAAGCACACCTGAATTGGGTTTTCTGCTCTTAGAGCCACAGGAGTCCCACTGGATTCCCCTGCTGTGGGATGCAGGACCCCCCCAGGCCTGGGCTTGCTGTAGTGGGGCCAATTCCCCTGCCATGGGATCGGGGACCCCTACGCCTGGCCTTGCTACACAGTGGGGGCTCTTGCTCTCCTTTTGAGGATTCAGCATCCTGCTGCCTCTCCCCAGGTGCAGGTGGCCCCCACTGTAGGAAACCTGTCTGCCAAGATAAAGTCTGGCAGGAGTGGCCAGTCCCAGCTTCATTCTTATGTCACAGAAGACGACATCGGGGTGAACCTTGAAAGAACTGGCATTTGCTCTATACCCTCACTGATAGAAACCCAGTTTACAGATACTCTGGTTTGAAGGCACACAGCTATCTGCCTCCTGAATTAGAGAATGTGAATTTTATATAGATATTTACACATGTATTTATATCCCATTTCTTTCCCCAAAACAGTGAGGAGGCTTTGACACCAGTGAAACGCACACCCCACGCCCAGCCCGCCCCGCACATGTGGCCGAGAAGCTCGAACGCGAAGGCCTCCTGGCCCCTCGCCTGCCCCTCGCAGGCCCTGCCCACGGTCTCTCCAGCTCCGCACCCAACCCGGAGCTTCCCCGGTGCCTGCAGAATAGATCACAGGGAATTATTCACCTGCAACAGCCCTCACAAGTGTACCACTTAGAAAGCAGACCCCGGTGGACGCTGGCTCTTATCCTTCTTCCCAGGGACCCACTTTCCTAAAAGGAGCTTGGGTGGAGAGACCCGAACCCGGCGCGGCTCAGCGAGTATGGCTGGGAAGCATCTCCATGGTGCCTGGCCTTTCCCTGGGGTCATTGAAGAACTGCTGGCTGCAGGGGGCTGGCTGCAGACCATGCACTGTTCCCTTAATTACTGCAGCGAGCTTAGAGGCAGAGCCTGTTATTGTCCCATTTTATACATGGGGAAACTGAGGCAAGAAAGGTTAAATCTCTTTATTGAGATCCACCACAGAGTAGGTGGTGGCAGAACGGGGACATGGAGTCTAGAGATTTTACAGAAAAAGAGTGAAAACCCCAGTCATTCTGAGGGACCAGATGGGGGTGCAGAAAGCTGAGCCCAGGAGTGGCTGGGGGCCGCCCTGAGGAGTCTCTTCCCCGGGGTCTTGTCTCCCTCTGGGGCGGGCTCTGTCCCACTCCTTCCTCGGCTGGCTCAGGAGTTGGGGGGCTCCGCCTCCTTTCCACAGCTGCTGCCTGCCAGCTCTGGGCTGGGGGCACAGCCTGCCTCCCTCTCCAGCCCTTCGGGGAGGACGTGGGGCCCCTTCCCCTAACTGCTCTCTGAAGCTTCCATGCAGGCCCCTTCCGGACACTGCTTCACAGACACAGACAGGGCAGCTCACAAGGTTCTGTTTTCACCCAGAGTCTCCATGCTGCCAGGCCGCAGGATGCCTGTGGGGCACATCTGTCTCCAGGGCCTCCTGTGAGTGCCTCCTGTCCTTCAGGCATCTCCTCACCTTGGAGAAGACACATTTGTGTCCCTCATCCTCCAAAAAGAAACCCCTTACTGCTGGCCATCCGGATGGGTCAGTCAATAAGACCTAAAATCCAATTAAAAATGGCTCAACCCAAAAAGGGACTCTGTTGACTCAGGCAACTGAAAGGTGGGGCTTCAGGTATGGCTTGATCTAGGGGATAGTCCGGCCCCTGACTGCTCTTGGGTTAGATGTACCTTGACTCTCTTAGGATCCTCGCAGGAAATTGATGGTGCCCTCACGTGGGCATGGGCAGAATCCAGGATAGCTGGTGGACACTGGGCATCCAGGAAGTGGATCCAGGAGACCCGGTGGACACTGGGCATCCAGGAAGTGGATCCAGGAAGTGACTGCACTGGAATGTTCTTCTCTCCGCGGCCTGAAGGGACAGGGGCGAGAATCACAGGCGCCCAGCAAGAGCTGGAGCTGCAGCGAGAGGACAGGGGTAGGGACAGTAACTCTGGAGAGAAGAAACCACTGCCAAGACGGTGGGAGTGGATCGGGGATGCCCCTCACTCCTTCCACTCTTCAGGCTCTGGGGCTGCCTCCCAAGACTGAACCCAACAGAAGCCGGAGGGCGGAGGAGCCTGGCAGGAAGCCCACAGCGGTCGCACAGGGGACAGCACGGGGCTGGGCAGAGCAGAGCCTAGGCTCGGGGAGGGGAGATCCCAGGGAGGAACCGGCCCGCACGGTCCTCAGGCTCCAAGTGTAGCAGCTGCAGCCAGCCGTCCCCACTGAGCACACTGGACCGTCCCAGCAACCATGCAAGCCACAGTCTCAGGCGACTTTCATTGGCCCATAGTGGGTCACGTGCTTGTCTGGGACCCAATCACAGCCAGCAGCCTGGGGAATGGCGTTCACTGATTGGTCAAACCTTGTTACACGTTCCCTGTGGGAAATGAGAATAATTCCTCATTGGAGGGGCTGGGGAGCGGAGCAGCCCAGCGGACACCAGGGTTACTGGGGAGCACGGAGCCCCCTGCGGCCCCTGCATCCCACGCGCGGCCCTCTAGCCCTCTGCGGTGACAGTCACCATACCGTGGTCTGATGGCAGCCGCTGGAGGCTGAGTCCTGTTGGGACGGGCTGGGTGACGGGGTAGAGGCCTCCCCGGGGGCCCAGCATCCACACCAGGGGCCAGTGGCATTTTCTGTGATGCGTCAGGGCAGAGTTGGGACCTTCAGGGACACCGAACCCACTCTAGAAGTGACTTCGGGCACCGAGCTTGCATGTCCGTGGCCTCCCGCGGGCTTCAGCTGCAGGGCCGACAGCTCCAGGCTCCCCAGGCACGAGGAGCGGTCCCTGCCTGCCCCAGCGGCGTGTGCCGTGGGAACACCCTTTGGTGTTGGCAGCAGTCAGGTCTTCTGTCCCGGGTTGGAAGAGCAAGCAGAGAAGGGACGCTAAAGTGAGCCCTCCCGATTCCCCTAAACCAGCGGCTGGAGACACATCCAAACGGTGGGCCCGGCCCCAGGGAGGGCAGCTCAGCCTCCATGTCCTCTTGGTTTTCTCCACCGCCCTGCGTCACTGGCCTGCAGGTGTTGGGGACAGTGGGGTCCGGGTCTGGAATGGTTTCTCTGGCTGTGTCAGCACCGGCTCCCGGCGAGGCTGCCTGGCTCAGACCCCCCCGGGCGGGCCCTGTGGGTGTAGATGACACCATCGGGTTAGGGGCCTCATGTTCCAGCCTGCTGTGCTATTTTTAAGTCCTCAAATAACTTGTATGTTTGATGCCTAATTATTTTATTTTAGTATTTTTTTTTTTTAACTCAGAAGTCTAGATTATCCACACCTTGAGACACACCGAGAGAGCTCGACGCGGTGTCCCTGCTGTGGTAGGAAGGAGGTTTATACAGAGTCTTGTGAGGCGGCGCCCACCATGTGGTAGGAGGAGTGTCACGCGGCCCTCACGCTGTGGTAGGAGGAGTGTGACGAGGCGCTCACACTGTGGCAGGAAGGAGCTTTAAAC
>NC_045443.1:129823039-129835982 GCF_002776525.5 Piliocolobus tephrosceles | reverse complement strand
CCTGTGGGTGTAGATGACACCATCGGGTTAGGGGCCTCATGTTCCAGCCTGCTGTGCTATTTTTAAGTCCTCAAATAACTTGTATGTTTGATGCCTAATTATTTTATTTTAGTATTTTTTTTTTTTAACTCAGAAGTCTAGATTATCCACACCTTGAGACACACCGAGAGAACTCGACGCGGTGTCCCTGCTGTGGCAGGAAGGAGCTTTAAACAGGGTCTTGTGACATGGCGCTCTCGCCGTGGTAGGAAGAGTGTGACGTGGCACTCTCGGCGCCCCCGCTGTGGTAGGAAGGAGGTTTGAACAGGGTCTTGTGAGGCGGCGCCCATGCTGTGGTAGGAAGAGCGTCACGCGGTGCTTACGCTGTGGTAGGAGGAGTGTGACGCGGTGTTCAAGCTGTGGAGGAAGGAGGTTTAAACAGGGTCTCGTCACACGGCGCTCATGCTGTGGTAGGAAGGGTGTGACCCAGTGCTCACGCTGTGGTAGGAAAGAGGTTTAAACAGGGTCTTGCCGGAGCCCCTCCCTGGTGAAACCCTGGATGACTTTAACCCCCACTCCCAGCCCCCAGGGGCCCTGGGGAGCCCAGCAGCCTGGCCCCTGCCTACTGTCCCCAGGGCTTCTCCAGAGCCCGCAGGGGCCAGAGGGTAGGGTTAGAATGGGGAGAAGGAGTTTAGAAAAACCAGAGAGGGTATGGGGGTGAGGGGAAGGGGGCTGGGGTGGACGGAGGGCCTCAGAGCTGCTGGCCGTGGTCAGGGCACCACTGACCGGGTGGCTTATAAACAACAAACATGAAGTTTCTCACCGTTTGCGAGGCCAGAAGTCCAAAGTCAGGGTGCCGGTAGGGTGGGGCCTGGCACAGGGTCTCTGTCAGGTTGTCGGCAGCTGTCCCCTTGTATCCTCATGGGGTGAAATGGGCGAGGCAGCTCGGGACTCCCTTGAATATGGCACGAATCCCATTTCCTGTTCATGAGGCTCCACCCCACAACCTCGTCACTCCCAAAGGTCCCGCCTCCTGATAGTGTCACTGGTTAGAGGGTCACGGCTTCAACCTGCGACCGTGGGAGGGACACAGATGTGCAGACCACAGAGCTAGGGCCTCTGAGGACCGCCTTGGCCGGGACGCTCAGGAAGCCTAGGTGTGAGTGAAGCCTCGGCTGGGACGTGCGGGGAATCTGGGTGTGGGTGAGGCCTCGTGTGAGGGGCTCCCCCAAGTGCACATCCCAGGCCCTGAGTCCAGCAGAACCTGAAGCTGCTCCCTAGGCCCTGCCATTGTGTGAACCAAAGCACGTCTGCCTCTCCCCAGGCTGACCTGGATTTCTGTGGCTGCCACTGTTGGATGCTGACTGAGAGGCTCAGAGCCGTGCTTGGGGCAGGGTCTCCCCAGCCCCTGGAGAAGTGTCTCCCCAGCTGGAGTCCCGGCTGCAGCTCAGGCGCCAGGCTGCAGTCACACCTGCTCAGCGACTCCTTCGCCAGGCTGCGCTCGTGCCTGGTCAGCGACTCCCTCGTGGCTGACATCCTGGGACTCAGCACACTTTGTCTAGAAAGGGCCAGATGTCATTTGAGGCTTCTGGGCCCCACAGTCTCCATGGGGATAGCTGTTGAGGGATAGTTATCAGTTTCCCCAACCCTGTTGTTGTGGCAGGAGAATGGCCACAGTCAATCCCATGTGAGCGGGCATGGCTGGGAGCCGGGACCCTGCATCCATGGCAACAGATGGTGGCAGGACTTGGCCCCTGGGCCACCGTGCGCTGGCTCCCGTTCTACGGTGTGTGTTTTTCCAGATTCTCACTTCTTCACATAGCCCATTGTGGCAGATGGTATTTTCCAAGGATGGATGGAAACACGCCTTCCAAAACCTTGTCCCTCCCCTTGAAACCAGTGGGATTCTGCACCCATCAAGGCAGGACATCCAGGGTGATGCTACGTGCCTTCGGGGCGGCTGTGGGAAGGTGAGTTGCTTCTGGCCCAGCACTGGTAGCAGAGCCGGGGCTGCAGGGGAGCCCCCAGCAGTCCTGGAGCCGCCGGGCTGTGAGGCAGCCCACACGCTTCACACGGGGAGTCGACGTGGATGGACCCTGGGGCAGCACGAAGAGAGGCGTCCGGCCAGTGCCAGCGCTCCAGCTGCAACCCAGAACCCCCCAGCAGGTCTGCTTCAGTGCCAACCCTGGCAACCGTGGCAGAAAGTCACACGACAGTCTGGTCGTTGCATGAAGCCACACACTGGAGGCCGGCTATGCAACAAGGACAGGAACATGGGTGAGGCATGGCTCAGACTGGACGTGGCATCACAGTGACACGCGGGCATGTGATGTTAGCACGCGTCTGTGGGAGTCTTCCATCCCCTGCAAGCAGCCACGGAAGCTGCATCTTGTCCCACGTGGGTGGGTGCACCTGGCTTTTGCAGGCCTCAGTAAGAGTCCATGGATGATTAAAGAAGTAAACAAAAGCAAGCTCAGCCGAGCCCACTCAAAACTCAGACTTGGATTTCCTGCATGGCTTTAACCCCTCAGACGCCAACTATCTCGGCAGCAACTGCACTGCTGATTGGTTTGGTTTGATTGGTCTAGTCATCGGAAACACACATAGAATGTAGGAGTGTGTGCATGCCTGTACATGTGCATGTGTGTCTGCGTGTACATGTGTGCACGTACAGATGTGTATGTGTGTGCACGTGTGAGATGTGTGTACGTGTGTCCGCAGATGTGTGTGCATGCGTGCGTATGTGGACATGTGTGCATGTGTGCGTGTGTGTGTGTTCTGGCTCCAACAGGTGATTCCATCCACTTTTTTTTTTTTTCTTTTTTTGAGACGGAGTCGCCCGGGCTGGAGTGCAGTGGCCGGATCTCAGCTCACTGCAAGCTCCGCCTCCCGGGTTCACGCCATTCTCCTGCCTCAGCCTCCCGAGTAGCTGGGACCACAGGCGCCTGCCACCTCGCCCGGCTAGTTTTTTGTGTTTTTTAGTAGAGACCAGGTTTCACCGTGTTCGCCAGGATGGTCTCGATCTCCTGACCTCGTGATCCGCCCGTCTCGGCCTCCCAAAGTGCTGGGAGTGCAGGCTTGAGCCACCACATCCAGCCTCCATCCACTTTCAAACCAACTCCTCACCACTTTCTCCGTGAGCTGCGTTACTGATTTCCTTTTGTCGGGCAGTAGATGCTTTTCTAATTAGGCAGTGGCTTTAATTATGCCACAAAGCACATTACATAGGTCCTGAGTATTAAGACTGGCCCATGGGATAATGAAAGGAAGACTGGCAAATCCAAATTAAGCAGAATCATAAAAATGAATGACCTTATCCGAGAAGCCGTCGTATATCCCAGCACAGTAACATGCCCCTGCTCTCTGTTTGTGGAGTCTTCATGCATATTAATCGTTCAAGCCTGAGCAGCCTGGCCGTCAGCTCTAATCGGTGCATATTTAGTGGATGGCACTTTGAGGAGCTGGGAGCACGTACCTCAGCCCAGTCCAGCTTCCTGATGAAGGTGCTCTGTCTAAAGCCTCCTGCATTTCGGGTCTGTGATGAGAAGTGGGGAATGTGGACATTGAGGATGGGAGAAGCCAGGCACCGTTGTGGAGACGTGCGGCGAGCCGTGTGACTTTTCCGCAGGGGCAGCTACCAGGTTTTGTTCCTCATCAAGGGGTGGGAGCTGCAGCCAGTTCCCCAACTGACATCTTCCCGTTTCACGCATACCTGGCTCCGTCCAGGCCTGGGGTCTGTGCCCTGGGAAGGAAATGTCTCAGGGGGAGTGGGACCCTCGGGTGAGCTCAAGGGGGACCCACTCCCACTGGGTGGTCTTTGCCTTTGAAGCAGCTCTGCGGGCCTCTCTGGGCACAACTTCAAGCCAGTCTTGTCCTTGGTTCATGGAAGCCAAACCAGAAAGCTGAGGTTCCTGCCCTGTGGCTTCCTGCTGCAATGTGGATTCCCTGGGACCTGTGGGGCAGAGCCCGCTCGATGCCAGGCAGCCCTGGACTCTCTAAGCAGGAAGAACCTTCTCAGGCCTGGGATCCAGCTCCCCCTTCTCCCACACACACACCTGGGCACACGCACATGCACACACAGCATCTCACCCACAGACGCAGCACACACCTGGAGACAGACGGACCTCAGATGGACACCGGCAGCCCAGCCGAGGCGCTCGTATCACCCACGGCTCCTGTTCACAAGGCGAAGGGCACGCGCCGAGCACAGGCGAACGCTTCCACGCAGACCTGAATACTGTGGGTTTCATTTGCACGAAATCCACCTGGGCTGGAGCAGGACTCCTTCAACAGCAAGTGACAGAAAGTCCATCTCAAATTGGCTCAAGCTAGAAAGAGAGGCAGTGGGGAGAGAGACAGAAGGAGGAAGGAAGGGAAGTGTCCCTGCAATGACGAGGCCGGAGGAAGTCCTGGCGTTGGCCAGTAAGATTCCTGGCTCAGGCAATGTCATCGGGCCAGCATCTTGCCAGCTCTCCACGCTCCTCTTGGCCTTGCTGAGCCTCCACTGTCTGCAAGAGGCTGCAGCCGCTCCAGCCTCACGTCCTGTCTCCCGGAGCCCAGCCACCCTCTCCTGGCTCTGACCGGGCTGTGCGTCTCTCCCCAAGCCTATTGCCGTGCTGATTGGCTCAGACCGGTTCTATGTACTCCCCTTCATCCAGGCTGGCACTCCACCCTGCTACTCAGGGAGTTCCTGCCAGGGTGAGCCCCACGTTTTACGGGGGGGAGGAGGAAAGGAGCCCAGCAGGGCAACAGCGGAAGTCCACGGCCTGGCGAGGATGGCCTAGACGAGGGGTGGGGGGAAGAAGGAACAGGGAGGGGCTGAACCTTTTCACATCACGCCCTGCACGCCAGGCTGGATAGGGAGAGGCTGAGCGTGCAGTCTGGGGTTGAGGCTGGGAAGTCCCGATAGATGGCTTAGAAGTGAGTTGGTGACAACTGGACAGTTCCCCAGGTGGGGCAAGCACCTGAGCGGTGGGAACAGCCCCTGCGGCCAGGAGCCCACGGGGGAGGGTGCGTGTGTGTGCGGTGTATCCTGTGTGCACAGGTGTGTCTGTGGTGTGTTCACAGATATGTCTGCACATGTGTGCAGGTGTGGAGGGTATGTTCTTGTGTGTGGTATATGTTCACGTGTGCATGCATGTGTGGTGCCGTACCTTCTAATTCAGCCCAAGCCACAACTTAGACTTTTAACGTTATGTTCAAACAAAACCATTTGGAGACTCACTGACAGCTTTGAGGCTTTGGATGCCGCCCGCTCATCACCTGCCTTCCCCTCTGCCGTGAGCGATGAATTCAAGCTCCGTAAAGGCCACACATGGAGCCCCGTGTGTGTCTACAGTTCTGGGTGTCGGGATGAGGCGGTGAAACAGCAAACCCGCATGTAGAACCCCTGCCCCAGGAGTCCTGGCTGGCAGGAGAGCAGGGCAGGGGTGCAAAGAGCAAGCGGGGGGTGGGGGTGGGAGAGACAGAGCAGCACGCTGGAGGCCGGGGCCCTGGTGTGATTTTACGTTGAGCACAGGGTGAGCCTCTTGAAGGGTGAGGGCACATGTGGCCATCCAGGTATCCGGGTGGGGGTGGGGAGCGCAGAGGCCCTGGGTCAGGAGCAGGCCTAGAACACGGGCCACAGGGCCAGGGGCTGGGCTGCAGGGGAGTGAGCCAAAGGAAACTAAGAGCGGATGGTGGAGGGAGCAGCCTGGCTGAGCAACCCGGGCCTTTGACCTTTTCAGGGGTGATGGGAAGCCTGGAATTGCGTGGGCTGGTGTGGAGTTCACTGTGACCTTGCCAGGCCTGGGGTTGTAGCCGCAGTGCCCAGGGAGGTGAGAAGGGGCTGGCCAGACTGCCTGTTGTGAAGAGCGGAGAAGCGTGAGAGGGACGTGGAGCAGGGCGTCTGGCTTTTCTCTGACCTGCAATGGGCTGGTGGGAGCAGGAACGGGCTGGCCTCACTGTGAATGTGAAAATGCTGGTTGGAGCCCACCACAGTGGGTCTTCCTTCAACAGCTAAATGCGCCAAAGGCCTCAGAGCTTGACAGGGTTGAATTTCCTCCGAGCCCCCAGGCCCTGGGAAGGGCGCCCTGTGCTCCCTGGATGGGGTGATGGCCGACATTCCTGGCCTGTCCCCAGCCGCGTCGCCTCTGCCCGGCCCTCAATCACTGCGGCTCTTAAGCGGCTCCGGGTGCCATGATCTCGTTCAACTCTGATGCTTTCCAAACACCATAAATTTAGTTTATTTTCTGTCTGACAGAAATGGCGCCACTTAAATCCTACAAAGAACCCTCGGGTTCCGCTCAGGCTGAGTTATTCGGGGGCCACTGCTGAACGGTTTGCATTTGTTTCCTCTGTGACATCGGAATGGGGAGGACGCTGCCTCCAGCGCAGGACCAGGGGCCAGGGCTGCTCACACAGAGCTGCTGAAGCCTACGGGGGCTCAGCTGTGGGTCCTGGGCTGCCCGCCCCCAGGAAGGGCACTTTGCCACCATTGAAGTGGGGCGAGCCGGTTCAGGCACAGCTGGAAACCAGAAGGAGGCAGCCAGCAGCAGCTGCACCAAACAAGAACAGGAGCCCCAGGCCTAGGTGGGCGGATCACGTGAGACCTGCCTGGCCAAAACGGTGAAACCCTGTCTCTACTGAAAATACAAAAATTAGCCAGATGTGGTGACACGCGCCTGTAATCCCAGCTACTTGGGAGGGTGAGGCAGGAGAATCGCTTGAACCCGGGAGGTGGAGGTTGCAGTGAGCCGAGATTGCGCCCCTGCACTCCAGCCTGGGCGACAGAGTAAAACTCTGTCTCAAAAACAAAGAGGAAAGAAAGAACGAGAGTCCAGGAGCCACGGCTGCCCCACCAGCAGAGTGGAACTGTGATTTCATAGAACAGACAGCCTGGCAGCGAGAATGGCCACAGTGCTCACAGCCACTCGGGTGGAATCTCAGGAACTCAGGCGTCAGGAGAAGGAGTGGGGCTCCGAGGCCTGTGTGCGGGAGACAACGGCCATGGCGTCGAGTTCAAAGGCATGCCGGGCGCGGCTGGGGATGGGAAGGTGTGGGGCAGAGCCATGGGGAAGGCCCAGCCCAGGCGCACACGAGGCCCAGAGACGGCAGCCTGCGAAGTGGAGGGGGGTGGACGCCGGGGTGATCACCCACTTTTCCTAAACTGGGCGTCGGGCACAGGCTTTGTATTGCTTCATTCATCGTCATATTTGATATATGGTTGATAAATACCCCTTTAAAAATTAAAGACAATTTGTTAATTGAGAAGGGTACTGCATTATGGGTAAAACAAATTATTTTATGCTAACTAGTGCTGGGTGAAAAATGAGGTGTATGTGTTACATTATTTCCAATTTAAACAGCAATTTGTCTACAAAGGGTTGTGATGAGTGTCAGGTTGTTAGGTGCACATTAATGGCACGAAGTAAGATAGAGCATTCTCCTGCGGAAAACACAGAAAAGTCTGGAAGGAATGTGCAACAACCTGCCCTGGCACTCCCACTGCTGCCGGGTGTCGCGGGAAGCTGGGAACAAATTTAGCGCCCGGCAGTGGGACGGTGGCACTGCGATATTCTCTTCTGCACAAATTTGCCGTAGGGGCATCGTGGCGGGCCTGTGTGGAGCCACAGTCAGAACGCCAAGGAGCACCTGCCCCGACCCCATCCTGCCCCCTGCCATTGCCCACTCTGTCCCGTTGAGGGGGCGCTTCCCTGGGTCCTCGTGAGACCTGGGCCAGTCCCACAGAGGGGTCCCCGCCGTGTGTCCGTCCCCACGGTGCATCCCCTGACGGCTCTGGGGCTGCTCTGAGCTGGGGAGCCTGGCGGAGTGTGACGGCGTTCTCCTCTCTCCTGTCTCCTCCTCCCCCCGCCCTCCAGCCCTGGCAGTGGCGGGTGACTGGAGTTTTGACGGCTGGCAAACGTGTCCCCAGGACTCAGAGACAAACACGAGCTGTTCACGTGTGACTGCCCTGCTGAGAACGTGTGGCCCCATGTGGCCGCTGCTGCCACGGTAATACACAGCACTGAAGGGTGCAAGGGGGATGGTCACAGAGTGACGGGCGCAGAGTGACGGGCACAGAGTGACAGGCACAGAGTGACGGGCGCAGTGTCTTTTGTGGGGAAGCAGCGGATGGCAGCAGCTGAGGCACCTGCTGTCCCCCGCTTGATTTTTAAGGATTGTGCTGCTGTTGTCTCGTTCTCTCTGCCTCTGTCTCCTCCCTTCCTCCTTTCTCCCCCTCTGTCTCTCTGCTTCATCTCCTCCTTCCTCTCTCTGAATCTCGGCCTCCCTGTCTTCTCCCCCACTCCCCTTCCTCCCTCTGTGTGGCGATGACTGACCATCATCTCCCTTATCTTTTCTCCCACTCTTTCTCCCTGATAGAATTCTGAAATGTATCTGGGCTCCAGCCAGAGTGAAGACCACATTTCCTGGCATCCCTTGCAGGGTGCTGTGGCCATGGCTGTGGCTGTGTGGCCGGGCTGTGGCCGGGAGATGACGGCTATAACAGCTCCACCTGGGACCTCAGACACATCCGATCCATTTCTTCTTAAAGAAAGAATTGAAGTCAATTAAAGTCAAATTGAGTTCCTATTGATTACAGTCGTAAAATCCGAACCATTATGTGCCCAAGAGCTAGCGTGTGAAGCCAGCTGTTCCCAGGGGCTCCTGTCCCTGGGGTTTATCTCCAGGTGGCACCTGGCAGGGCACAGAGGTGGCATCACCTGCCGGATACTCCAGACCCCAGCTCTCCGGTTTGCCCCCAGGCAGAGCTCCGTGAAGCCTGCAGGATTCCATGCCTGCCTTTGCCTTCTGAAGGAGGTTCCTGGTGATCATATTTCAGGGAGACATGGGGTTTGGCCTGATTCTCAGCCCCGCTCCCCTCTATGACAACTTAGCTTCTGTTTCTCACACCCAGGATCAGAGGTGCTCACTACGTGCCAAGCTCAGTGTTTATCGATCCGGTATTTTACAATTGTCTTGGCCACAGTCAATAGACTATTTTACAAAAGATGTCTGTTCAGCACTATATCCTGTAATAGACGTGACCCTATTTCCTTTCTTGTCCCTAAATGGGACTTGTTCTTGTTGGAATAACTAAACGAGAGCAGCTCAGGAACAGTTTTCTTTGAAGAGTTTCTTCCAGAGCGTGGCTCCTGAGACAGAGCTGGAGACCGAAATCACCTGGGGGTGCCTTCAGTGAGAGGGTCTGTCTGTGCAGTTCAGGCCTCAGAGCTGTTTATAAAACAGGCTGGGCCTAAGTTATCCGGGGAACTGGCCGATCCGGTGCGTCTGTCTCCCTCGCCTGTGTGTTCTGCAGGCAAAGGCCAGGCCTGCATAGCTGGTTAGACACGGGAAAGTGAGTGGTCAGGCCAGGATCCCAGCAGGCACCCTGTGCCACCCCACAGGGCTCTGGCCCCGTGCGTCTGAGACCTGCCCCAGGTATGCATTCCCAGCGGTGTCTGTTTCCCGATTCCGCCCTCGGCCTCGAATTCGTGGAGCCGAACTCCTGCTTTCACAGTCACTTCTGGTATTTGAGCTGAAACCATGTCTGACCACAGGCCCGGCTTCCTACGCCCCACCCTCCTGCTCTGAGCGGCACCTGCCCTGGGCGAAGGCCACCCCGCCCTGGGTTCTAGGACCCGGCACAGGCTCCTCCCCGACTCCCCTCCGCCGTCTCCCGCTTTTTCCAGCTGCACCAGACGCAAATGGGACTCAGTGGCTCCCGCCCAGAGGACGTCACTGACCTCCTGCCCCTTCCTCTGCTCTGCCTGGAGGTCCTGCTCCTCGGAAAAGCTCGCAGCCACTGGTTCCACTTGCTCTTTTCCCACGGGGGAGATGGGACCTGCCACTTGTGGAAATCACACTCGAGGCCGCCCGTCACCAAGCCCAGTGCAAATTCTCGGCCACCATCTTCCTCGGCCGCCGTCGGGCAGGTGACGCTGCCTCACGACGCCTCCCCCTGACTCTGTGCTGAGGCTGCCCTGGGTCCTCCCTGGCCGCACAGCCCACAGCCTCTGTGCCTTTGCAGAGCTCTGAGGTTAGGGTTCCAGGGCTTGGGCCTTGGCCTCCTCCCTCTGTCTGTGCCTTTCAGTCCTGTCTAATGGAGGCAAACAGTCCCAGACATCTAGCTCTAGAGCTGGCTTGAACTCCAGGCTCAAATATCCACGTTTTATGTTTCAGCAAATGGCCAGATTGTTTTCCAAGGGTCTGCGCCACCTCCGGTCTCCACCCACCACACGTGGGCATTCCAGCCCCTCTGTGACCCTCACTGACGCCGCTTTTGTACGTCGGGGGCACATCAGCCCTTCCGGTAACCAGACAGCGGCCCCCGTGTGGCTCCGAGTGTCCGTCAGCCCCTGACGGCCGCCTGGGGGGGCACCTGCGCACGTGCTTGGTGGCTGCTTGGGCATCTTCAGCACTGACGGGTCTGTTCTGATCTTTCCCCAGTTTTCACTGGACATTTTGTTTTCTTACTTTTGTGTTTTGAGAGCTCTGTGTTACTTCTGGATACAAGTCCTTTATCAGATACGTGCTTGGAAAATATTTTCTCCCAGTCTGCTGTGGCATGTCTTTCTATTCACTTAAGAGTGTCCTTCAAAGAACAGACTTTTTTATTTTGATAAAGTCCAGTTTATCCATTTTGTCTTGTTTTGGATCATGCTTTGGTTGCCATATTGAAGAAACCTTTGCCTGAGCCAAGGGCACGAAGACTTTCTTCTCTAGCCCCTTCCAGGGACGTGATGGTTTCAGGTTTTACATTTAGATCAATGATCCACTCCGGGTGGATTTTGCATGTGGTGGAAGATACGGATCAAAATGCATTTATCCAGAATGAGAAGTGTTTGTTGCTTGCCAAGGTGTGTGTGAGTGAGAGCATACGTTTGTGTTTCAGTTTGTGCGTGCGTGTGTAGGTGTGGGTATGAGTGTGTGTGAATATGTGTGTGGGTGTGAGTGCGTGTGTGTACATGTATGGGTTTGAGTGTGCTTGTATGTGAGATTGCATGTGTGTGAGCGTGAGTTCATGTGTGGGTTTGTGTGCATGTGTGAGTGCCTGTGTGTGTGTGTCAGTGTGTGTGTGGGTTTGTGTGCGTGTGTATGACTGCGTGTGTGAGTGTGCGTGAGCGCATGTTTGTGTGCGTGTGTGTGACTGCGTGTGTGTGTCAGTGTGTGTGGGGGTTTGTGTGCGTGTGTATGACTGCGCGTGTGAGTGCATGAGTGTGAGCGCATGTGGATTTGTGTGCATGTGTGACTGCGTGTGTGTGTCAGTGTGTGGGGGTTTGTGTGCGTGTGTGTGACTGCGTGTGTTGTGTCAGTGTGTGTGTGGGTTTGTGTGCGTGTGTGTGACTGCACGTGTGAGTGCGTGAGTGTGAGTGCATGTGGATTTGTGTGCATGTGTGACTGTGTGTGTGTGCTTGTGTATTTCCCCATTTGCCAAAGCAGTATCCTTTCTTCACCTTACTCCTTTATCTATTTTGATCTATCTTTCTCTTTGCCTAGCTTCACACTAGCATTGCCCTGCCCATGGCTGTGGTTCTAAAATAAGTGTTAACTTGAGGTGGTGTGAATCCTCCCACCTGGTTCTTTTTCAAGATTGCTTTGGCTCTCCCAGGTCGTTTGCATTCCCACAGGAATTTCAGAATCAGCTGCTCAGGTTCTACCCTGAAGCGCACTGGGGTGCTGAGGCGACGGTGTGGGGTCTCCACGTGCGCAGGGGAGTGCGTCTTAGCCTCACTGAGGACCCCCCGCTGCTCACCTCCCATCCTCCTGTCTGCTCTTTTTGCCATGGGCCAGCCTGTGTGCTGAAGTGAGTGGCTGGGAGTTTGGTCACACACCTCTCTGTGTGGTCTGCTCCAGTGGCCCCTGCTTTGGAGCCCACCCCATCCACCCCTGCCACAAGCTGGCGCCATGTGGCCCTGCCTGCCTCCTTCCCCGCCCTGGTTCCCCTGCCTGCCTCCTGCCCCGCCCTGGTTCCCCTGCCTGCCTCATACCCTGCCTTTGTTCCCCGCCCCTCCTCTTGGCTGCTCCAGCTCTGGGCTCAGGTGTCTTCCTTTTTGTGGGACAAGCCCAACTCTTCCACCTCCATCCCTCTCTGTGCCCACATGCCACCTCCCCACTGCTCCTGGGGGACAGAGCTCAACTGCACATCCAGACGCAGATCATGCCTCAGGCTGGCCCTTTCGCTCACTGAGTGGAGGCTGCGTCTGCGACGTTTTATTCTCAGAGACGCTGGGATGCTCACCTGAGTCTCTGCCCCCAGCCAAGGGAGGCCCTGAGCCTGTTTAGGGACAGCAGGAAATAATGGCAGAGGCCCAGGACCCCCCTCATATCCCCCTTGCCCAACTCGGTGGTGACCCACTCAGCAATGCCGGGAGCAGCCACCGCTGTGCTGGCAGAGCCGTCTTTCAGGAGGGGAGGTCCCGGCCCCACGTTCGAGAGCAGAAGACAAAACATCTCCTGTGCCCGCTGTAACAAGGGCCACAAGCAGGTGGCTTCCAACAATGTGGATGCATCGTCTCCCGTGCTGGAGGCCAGACCCCAAGATCACGGTGTGGGCAGGGCTGTGCCCCCTCCAGAGGCTTCAGGGAGGATCCTTCCTGCCTCTCCCAGCTTCTGGGGCTCCAGGCATCCCTGGGCTCGTGGCTGTGCCATTTGAGTCTCGGCCTCCGCCTCCACATGGCCTCCTGCCTGGGCCTCCATGTTGCGCTTCCTCTGCCCTCTCTTTAAGGACACCCATCGTTGGATTTAGGACTCACCCTAAATCCAGGATGATCTCGTTGTCAGTGGGTGGCTGGGTCAGGTTCTTGACTTTGCAGCACAAAATAATTTGAGAGCAAGTCCAAAGCACAAGTAGGCAAAGAAGTTTGTCACAAAGCGAAAGTGCTCCTCGGACGGAGGGAGAAGCAGCCCCTGGTGCCTGAGGGAGTCCTTTCATGGGAGCTGTGCGTGCCTGTTCATGAAATGCGGTGAGCTCACGTGTGTAAAG
>NC_045443.1:129818430-129823029 GCF_002776525.5 Piliocolobus tephrosceles | reverse complement strand
TGCCTGTTCATGAAATGCGGTGAGCTCACGTGTGTAAAGGCAGACAGCCCTGCAGTTGGCTGTACGTGCGCATCCATGAAATACGGTGAGGTCAGGTGTGTAAAGGCAGATAGGCCTGCAGTTGACTCTGCGTGCCTGTTCTTGAAATACGGTGAGGTCAGGTGTGTAAAGGCAGACAGGCCTGAGGTTGGCTGTGCGTGTGTGTTCATGAAATACAGTGAAGTCAGGTGTGTAAAGGCAGGCCTGCGGTTGGTTGTGCATGTGTGTTCATGAAATACGGTGAGGTCAGGTGTGTAAAGGCAGACAGGCCTGCGGTTGGTGCACATGCCCAGTACCTAAGTGCTCCAACACACACTGCCTGTATCATTACATATGGAATCATCACTGGGGGTGTATCTCTTACTATTAAAATGAGGGAAAGGTCCTTGTAAGCTGAACTTGGAGCCTAACTGTACATACAGCTTCCTGGAGATGCCCCTGGTCCCTCCAAGGCAGGAATGTGTGGCTAAGAGCTTCGTGGGCTTTGGGTGCTGACTGGCTGGAGATTGGGGAAGCTGCATCAGGAATAAGGTACCTTCATTCTCTTTCCTGGGCCTCTATTGGGCAGGGGGGCTTCACACAGGGAACAAGGACGTCAGTGTGGCCTCCCCACCCTACCGATCCCACCTCAAGGTCATCTCAGGATCCCTAGCTTAATTACATCTGCAAAGATCCTACTTGCAATCAGTCACATGAGGACAGGCCCTTCTGAGATTAAACCCAGGCCAGAGGATGTGTTTCCGAGATCGGAGACAGAGGCCCACGTCCTGCTGACACCATGTCCTGGGTCGCGGGAGGAGGACACCGTTCAGCCCACCACGGAAGAAAAGCCTTCCTCAGGGAGGACCGGCCCAGCCGTCGTTTGCTCCCCATGGCCTCTCCTTCATCCCCAGCAGGACAAGGCTGGGGGCTGAACTTCAGAGTGAGCGACTTGCCTTCCTCACTGATGGGCATTTTGGACTCGTTGGAAAATCTTTGAGCTCCTTTATCTTTTTCTTGGGGCTGGGTTGAGCCTTGCAGAAAAGTGAGATTTGGAAAAGCCATCCTGGTCTTCATTGTCTTCCATTTGCCAGGCAGTGGGTGACGGGGGTTAAATAAAAACACTTCAACTCCACGCGTGTGGAAATGACCTGGCAGGATCTCCCTCGTACGACCTGCGAGGCGGACGCGGTTGGGATCCTCATTGTGCCGGAGAACTGAGGCTCCCAACGGCTGTCGGTCTCACCTGTGGGCGCCTGGGCTCGAACCTGGATCAGACGCTGGCGCTGCTCCCTGTCAGGAACATCTGCTGACGGCTGGTCCACCATCCACAGGCCCCACTTCTAGGAGCCCCACCTGCCAGGCGCTGAGCCCAGCATGATGCAATGGAGCATAAGCCAATCAGAGCGCCCTATTTCCTCTGGCCACAGCGATTGGTTCAGGGAAGGGCACGTCAGCCAGTCAGAGCCCAGGAGACACAGGGATGCTTTTCCTGCGTGTCCTGGGAAGACAGGCGGGTTTGCTGCCCTGGACTCAAACCCCTGGAAGGTCCGGACCTGCAGGGACACAGCCTCCGGCCACGCGGACAGGCCTTCCTGAGATTAAGCTCAAGCCGGAAGGCTGGAGCCAAGAGAGGCAGACAGAGGCCCGTGTCCCACTGACGAGCTTTGACCCCCCGGTCAAGCTGGGCCCGAAACCAAACACACCTGGACTTTTCCTACGGATGAGCCACCAACCCCCTTTCTGCTTAGGCCAGCCCAGCTCGGCTTCTCCATGTTCCTGCTGAGCGGATAGCAGAGGGTGCATCTGGAAGGTTGTGTTGCCCTCATTGCTCCTGGGCACCTCACACGCTCCCCAGCAAGGCCAGCGTCCTGAGGGCCTCTGCGTCCATCTCTCAAACCTGTGGCCATGAGCTTGCAGGGAAGCCTTCCCTTCCATGCAGGCAGCTTGTTTATAAAGCGAGTGGCCGCTGAGATCCATCAATAAAAGGCCGTCGATATCCTGGGGCAAGGAGTGGGTACTGGGCACGGATTCTAAATAAAATGAGAGGTCATTGAGAATGAGTGCCGTAGGTGACAGGGATTCTCTGCCCCCACCCGCCCTTGCTCTAAAGTCTGAAAAGGCTGGAGGCCCCCGGGAATGCTCACGCCATAAATCACTTGTCCTTGCTGCTTGCAAGTTCTTCAGCACAGGTGCATGTGGCCCCGACACCTCCTGACTTAGTGATGGAGGGAGAAAGAAGGAGTGGAGTCCACCCCTGTCCTGGAGGCCAGCAGCTTCCTCCACTGCTCCGAGGAGGTACGGGGGGTGGGCATGAATACTTCACGGGCCCAGCCGGTGCCTGTGGGGCCCCTTGAGTCTTCATTTGTCCCCTCGTTACACAGATGTTTATAAAGTACCTGCTGTGTGCCGGGCACAGCCTGGGTTCTTGGTATAGAGCTGTCAACGGGACAGAAAAGGAGCTTGCTGTCAGGGGGCTCACGTTCTGGTCATGGGGGGAGATAGACCTGCAGGAACAAACAGATACAGGGCGTGCGCTTGAGGACAGTGAGAGGGCCGCCCCGTGAGACAGGTACAGGGCATGCGCTTGAGGACGGTGAGGGGGCCGCCCCGTGGGACAGGGCTGGTCCCAGGCTTTCTGAGCAGCCCTGCCCCTCTCCCCCTGGGCTCTGGGAGTGCCTCTGCCCCCACAACCCCAAAACATCTCCTCTCCAACCTGCAGCCACTCCTGCAGTCCGTCCTAAGATCTATTTCCTTTCTCAGGATTTTTTGTTTTACACATTTTGCAAGTTCATGAAAATTGTGCGATCCAAGCTTTTTCCTCTACAGACTAATGGAGTGAAGTCTTCTTGTCAGAAAGCATTTTTCTGAGTGATGAAATCTCCCTCGCTGAGCACCACAGTCCAGATAAATGTGACGGTGACGCACAGCCCTCATCCCTTTGAAATTCTCACCAGAGGCTCAGAACCAGCTAGAAGCCAGGGCGGGAAGTGGCTGCCCATGCGGGTGGCTGGCTCCTTGGCTGTGCCTGGCTCCTCAGCTGTGCCCAGCAGCGCCATCCCCAACGTGCTCCTGAAGCTGACAGCTGGGGTTGGAATCCCAGAACCTGCACTCATGGCCCACGGGGGAGGCTCCTGTCTGTAGAACGGGGACATTCATCTCTTGAGGTTGCTGTGAGGACAGGGTGGGCACAGGGGCTGTGTGTGTGCTGAGTGCCGTGTTACTGTTACTAGTTTCTTTCTAGAACAGCTCTGACCCCTGTACACCCTTGACGTCTGGTTGTAGGGTCAAAGCCTTGTCCAGTAGCCCTCGAAGGGTGCACCTGGCTCCCAGGGTCCCGTGTGCCCCACCCTGACCACACCTCAAACCGTGTCTCCTGCAGGTGCAGACAGATGAGCTACGCCCAGGACCTGCCCCAGGTCTCCGTGGTCTTCATCTTCGTCAACGAGGCGCTGTCGGTCATCCTGCGCTCCGTGCACAGCGTGGTCAACCACACACCCTCCCAGCTCCTCAAGGAGGTCATCCTGGTGGACGACAACAGTGACAACGGTGAGTGGGCGCGGCCTCGGCATGGTGCTCACGGGGCGGCTGCCTGTGGCTGGGTTGAGCTGGGGTTGGGTGGAGCCTTCCGGGACGGAGCAACAGAGGACCGCACCCCGTCTGTCCACGGGGCTCTAAAGCTACGGGGGTCCCTCCTGCCTTCCAGCCTCTGTCATGACTCGTACGTGCTGTCCCCAGTGTGTGGCTGCCCGTGCCTCTCTCTGCCTCCGTCACACAGCCTCTCCCCTGTGTCTGCATCCTCTCCTCTTCTCATGAGGACCCACACTAGACTCAGAGCTCACCTCAAATCCAGGAGGATCTCATCTCAAGATCCTCAACCGGATACACCTACAAAGTCCCTGCTTCCAGACAAGCTCCCCTCTCAGGCTCCGGGTGGAGATGAAGCTGGGGCCAGCCACCCCGCCCTCCACAGAGGCCAGCAGAGCTGAGCTCTCCCGGGTGCCACCTCCCGCCTCTCATGCCCACAGAGGCACCAGAGCTTGGCTGGACGGAGCTGGCGGCTGGAGCCCAAGCCTCGTGGTTCCTCAGCGCCACCCTCCTCAGCCTCAGGTGCCCTGAGGCCAGCACTGCTCACACCCTCTGGCACACAGGCTTGAAACGCCAAACAAGGATCTGGCACTGCCCCAGACCTGTCCCCCATCTGCCCTTCCCAGGCGCAGAGCAAAGAGCTCACAGCCACGACACTCCCTCCGGAAATGGAGGGAAACATGGGCAGGCCCTTCCCGACCCCTTGTGGAGGCAGAAGGCTGTACCATGGGGCTGTGGGGCAAGCTCTGGCCTGCAGCAGGGCCCCAGCCCGGCAGCACCGTCTACACTGGGGTCTGTGTGCGGAGGACTGAATGGTGTGGCCGCCCTCCTGAGCCCTATCTCTCTGCAGAGGGTGGTGTGTGGGGAGGACCATCCTGTCCAACTTGGCTACCTGTGTCTTGCCCTTGGCCACAGGGAGCTCCATCAGGACACCCTGCCTCCAGCATGGAGAGGCCACGTTTGTGTGTCCACCCATCCATCTGCGGACTTGGC
>NC_045443.1:129816513-129818420 GCF_002776525.5 Piliocolobus tephrosceles | reverse complement strand
TCCGTTGCGTGGAGAGGCCACGTTTGTGTGTCCACCCATCCATCTGCTGACTTGGTTTTTTCCTGGCTGACTGCTCAGCCCTGTGTCCCGTCTCCACAGCACGGGCTGCTCTCTGGTCTGGTGTGTTTCCTCGTTTGCTGTGTCCCCCACTGGAATGTCAGCATCGTGAGGCTGGGGTCTCGTCTCTCTGTGACCTCCCACGCGGAACCGCGTGCAGCTCAGTGGGTCCTGAGAGAGTGTTTATGAGACACCCATCCCACACGGGGCACACAGCGTTTCTGGTCTTGGGTCTTGGTGGCCCCGCGCCGGCCAGCACCTGCCAGCGTGCTGAAGTCTTGTCTCTCCTCAGTGGAGCTCAAGTTCAATCTGGACCAGTATGTCAACAAGCGGTACCCGGGCCTCGTGAAGATCGTCCGCAATAGCCGGCGGGAAGGACTGATCCGCGCCCGGCTGCAGGGCTGGAAGGCGGCTACCGCCCCAGTCGTCGGCTTCTTCGATGCCCACGTCGAGTTCAACACGGGCTGGTAAGGGCCAGAACAGGCTGGACAGCCGGTCTCAACGGATCCCCCTCTACCATCCCCCTCCTCAGCCGCTGTGCTGCTGCAGCCTGGCCGCTGGGGTGGCCCCGGAGCTGGGGTACCCGCTGTGGCCTTCAGAAGCTGGAGCTGAGAGCCACCACTGAGTCCACCTGTTCAGTTACCTCTGTGGCCTCTCCATGTCCAGCTCCCGAATGCAGAACCACTGGAGGGCAGGCCCAGCATGCACCCAAGGACATGGTTCTTAGAAGCTCTGAGGCACATGTGTGAGGCTTGTCTGTGCCCACCTTGCCCCGGGAGAACGTGACCCCGTCCTGACTGCAGCAGTCTCGGGTACTGTGTATCCCCCACGGGGCGGGAACCTCAGATCAGGTGGGGTGGGGCTGAGGTGTACATGTCTGTCCTCTCAGGCCCTGCTCAGTCACTGGAGGTGGCCACAGGTGCCTTGGAGGCCGGAGCCGAGTGCGAGGGGCATGGGAAGTGAGTGCAGGCTTCACCCGTGAAGGTCCTGGGCTGAGGGTCACCTTGTGTATGGGGTCCTGGGGCCACCAGCACAAAGCACCCCTGCTGGGCGGCTCAGAGCAGCTGGACTTCACCTCAAGGTGTGGGCAGGGCCGAGTTTCCCCCAGAGGCTCCCGGCAAGGATCCCTCCCGCCTCTCTCAGCTCCTGGGGGCTCCAGCCCCCGCCTCCGACCCCCACGCCCTCCCTGTGTCTGTCTCCCCATCCCTGCCTTGTGCAAGGACTCTTGTCATTAGAGTTGGGGCCGTCCAGGATGCCCCCATCCAAACCCCAAAGCCAGCCCCACAGACAGCACCTATGGGATACATAGTGTACAGGGGTGTATGCCTGGCACCCAGGCCAGGCCCCACGCCCACAATGCTCAGGGGTGTGTGCCCCGCACCCAGGCCAGACGCTGCACCCACAATGCACAGGGGTGTGTGCCCCGCACCCAGGCCAGACCCTGCACCCACAATGCACAGGGGTGTGTGCCCCGCACCTCAGCCAGTCCTGCACCCACAATGCACAGGGGTGTGTGCCCTGCACCTCAGCCAGTCCCACGTCCACAATGCACAGGGGTGTGTGCCCTGCACCTCAGCCAGTCCTGCCCCCACAATGCACAGGGGTGTGTGCCCCGCACCCAGGCCAGACCCTGCACCCACAATGCACAGGGGTGTGTGCCCCGCACCTCAGCCAGTCCTGCCCCCACAATGCACAGGGGTGTGTGCCCCGCACCTCAGCCAGTCCCGGGTCCACAATGCACAGGGGTGTGTGCCCCGCACCCAGGCCAGGCCCCGCACCCACCATGCACAGGGGTGTGTGCCCTGCACCTCATCCAGTCCTGCCCCCACAATGCACAGGGGTGTGTGCCC
>NC_045443.1:129812545-129816503 GCF_002776525.5 Piliocolobus tephrosceles | reverse complement strand
TGCACCTCATCCAGTCCTGCCCCCACAATGCACAGGGGTGTGTGCCCCGCACCTGGGCCAGGCCCTGCCCCGTCCACCCAACCACAGGGAAGACCCGGGAGGCCGTTTTCCCCACTTCCTGGAGAAACCAAAACTGAAGATTTTATATCAACTCTCCTGACTCATTTTTCTAAACTCTAAACTCAGGGAAATGCCAGCTGTGGTTGCCGCAGGGGACTTTGGTGGGAAGCGGCAGCTGACGATCAATCTCAGGGCTACACGGAGGCCGGGGACTGTCACTGCTGGCTGGGACACCCCACTGCATGTGACCCTGGGCCTCCTGCTGGGTCCCCGGGGAACCTGGCGTTTTGGGGCTTCTCAAAACCTGTGGTTTCTGTAACAGCATCAGTGGGTTTGAGCGGGGACTTGGCACCTCTCAGGCTTCTCGCCTCACACTCAGCTTTCCTGGGGCATCTCAGTCCCCAGCCGGCGCTGTTCTGATAAGACGCTGCCTCCTCTGCCCTGTGCCCTCCCTGCCCCTTCCTCGCTCCTCCGCCGGGTGCCCCCCTTTCCCTCGATGTTCATCAGCTTCTGATGTGTTCTGCATGAATTGTGTTCTACTGTCTGCCCCCTCAGGGTCACCCCACACGGTCGCACAGGTTGTGCACTGCACAACTACACCCGCAGCCTTTCAGTCCCTCTGATACCGCGTAAGCTCCCCGAGGCCTGAGGGCATGTGGGGGAGCCTTGCGTCTGTCACGTCAAAATGAAATTTTTTTTTTTGAGACAGGGTCTCGCTCTGTCACCCAGGCTGGAGTGCAGTGGTGCGATCTCGGCTCACTGCAAGCTCCGCCTCCCGGGTTCACGCCATTCTCCTGCCTCAGCCTCCTGAGTAGCTGGGACTACAGGCGCCCGCCACCACGCCTGGCTAATTTTTTTTTTTTTTTTAGTAGAGACAGGGTTTCACTGTGTTAGCCAGGATGGTTTCGACCTCCTGACCTCGTGATCCACCCGCCTCGGCCTCCCAAAGTGCTGGGATTACAGGTGTGAGCCACCGCCCCCGGCCAAAATGCAATTTTAAACCAGTGCAACTTTAATTTTCACAACTGAAAACCCAGTTATCCTTCTGCAAATAGCAAACCCTCCCATAACGGTCTCCACAAAGGATTCTGCCTTATTAGCAGACCTGGCATTTCCAGGGAGCTTTTCACCTCTGAAGCAGTTTGCTAACAGTAATTAATTAATCCTCCTCACAAAGCTGAGGCAGGTCAATACCAGGCCTCACGCTCAGAGGGTGGGAAGGGGTGAGGACAGCCACGTGGTCTCACAGGCAGGGTCAGGGCCTCACCCCTCCCCACACCGGCCCTGCCTGAGCTGACCCAAATCTGCCCTCAGGCCGTCCTGCCCCTCACTGCAGCCTCTGGGCTGTGTCAGCTGGTGGCTAGGTGGCTGCAGCCCGTGGGACTCCAGCATGGATGGCGGGCCTCTGCATCCGTCCCACCTTGCGGTAGACCATGGTGTCTCACCTGCTTCCCAGGACCCCTGCCTGGGATGGGGAATCGCAGACTGAGCTGATGCCCACGGAGGCCGCTTCTGCTCACTTTCCTCTCTGCCCTCCTTGCCCCCCACTGCGCCATCGCTCTGTCCGGCCTCCTGGCCAGCCCTGCAGGCCCATCAGGCACACGCCAGGGCTTCGGTGCAACTGCTGTTCCCGCCAAGACTCCCTCCACGCCTCCTTCCAGTCACTACCCAGGGCAGCCCTACTTAAAACTGTGAGCCCCTTCTACCACATCCATGACTGCTTATACCTCATCCTATGTCCCGTCCTGGAGCGGGGCCACTGCACACTCACGCAGGTTCCACACTGCACAACGGTGCCTGGTGGCTTTTCCATCCCACACTGTGTGAGCTCCCCATGACACAGATTGTTTTTTTGTTGTTGTTTGTTTGTTTTGTTTTGTTTTGTTTTGTTTGAGACGGAGTCTTGCTCATCACCCAGGCTGGAGTGCAGTGGCGTGATCTCGGCTCACTGCAAGCTCCGCCTCCCGGGTTCACACCATTCTCCTGTCTCAGCCTCCCGAGTAGCTGGGACTACAGGCACCTGCCAACGCGCCCGGCTAATTTTTTGTATTTTTAGCAGAGACGGGGTTTCACCGTCTTAGCCAGGATGGTCTCGATCTCCTGACCTTGTGATCCACCCGCCTCGGCCTCCCAAAGTGCTGGGATTACAGGCATGAGCCACTGCGCCCGGCCGACACAAATTGTTTTTATTCCTTAGTTCATGATTGTATTCCAATTTGTGGGAACAGGGCATGGCACATAGTAGATCCTCAATTAATTCTTGCAAATGAATGCAGCTCCCACAGGAACAAGAAAGGAGAAGAGGGACTCTGGGCCGGGCAGAGAGGAAGACGGAGCTGGGGAGCCCCGTGATGGACATAGCTGACTTCTTGTGGACCCCTGGGCAGCCCTTCAGGGACGCTGCAGCTGGGCCAGCGTGGCCAGTGCCAGCGTCCCCCAGGGGCCAGCAGCATTCAAGGGGCTGCCCCAGCAGGGGTGAGGCCTTGGTCAGGGTGGGTCTGCTGCTGAGAGGGGCCCTGGGGCTTCCAAGTGAGGCTGTGGGTCCAGCTCAGCAGGGGGTGGCAGGGTTGGATGCAGACCAGGTGGGGCCTGGCCTCCCCTCCCTGTGGGCGAGTGGACCCTCCTCGGGGAGTGCGGTGGGCTGGGGCCGCCCCCACTCACGGCTGTGCCTCTGCAGGGCGGAGCCCGCACTGTCTCGGATCCGAGAGGACCGGCGTCGCATCGTGCTGCCAGCCATAGACAACATCAAGTACAGCACGTTTGAGGTGCAGCAGTACGCCAACGCTGCCCACGGCTACAACTGGGGCCTCTGGTGCATGTACATCATCCCCCCGCAGGACTGGCTGGACCGCGGCGATGAGTCGGCGCCCATCCGGTGAGCTGCCCCGGCAGGGGTCCCGGGTGGCCCTGCCTGGAAGGAGCGGAACAGAGCCAGGCGGGCGGGGCACGGGGCTGGGAAGGAGCGGAGCAGAGCGAGGCGGGCGGGACACGGGGCTGGGGATGGGGGCTGGGGACCGGGGCGGGGGATGGGGGCTGGGACGTCCCCCAGCAAGCACAGCCTGGTGCAGGGCCCTCGCAGAGACCATGGTGAGGGTTGGGCCAGGTGCTGGGGCCCCCGGTCTTTGTGGTAAAAACTTGGCACACAGAGCTTGTCTGTATCACAGAGATGCAGATGCAGCCCTCGGGGCTCACTGGTGCCGGGACTAACGGCTTGAAGGTTATTTTTCTTCATTCAAAATGCACTTGATAATCCCCAATCAGCAGGAAAAGGATTGTGTTGTGTCAGGATTGCCTTGTGTTTGACATTTTAAAAATGAGTGAAATTCAGAGAACCCAATGGGAGGCACCTCCCATGGTTTTTGGCAGGCTCTGGATGCCCTGAGCTGCAGCAGGAGCAGGCTCACTGGCCCCATCGAGTCTTCAGGGCATGGCTGCCCACTGCTCCTCATAGCCACCACCTGGAGAGCTGCTGAAACCCCCCCGTTCCAACCCTCAGCTAAAGGACAGGCAGCGACGTGAACAGACACTACCCAGGAGAAGACTGGCCTGTGCCAGAAAGCTCATGAAAGGTGCTCCCCACGGTCCAGGGAGAGGCAAATTCAACCCGCAGTGAGATGGTGCTCCGTGCCCACTGGGGTGGCTGAAAGGTGCAGGCTGACAATACCAAGTGTTGACAAGGAGACGGCACAGACACAACTCTTGGACGTGGCTGGCAGGACTGTGAATCAGTGCAGATGCTTTGCAAAACCAGCAGCTCCTTCTGAAGGCCCAAAACCCTCTCCAGTGTCCCCCTCCAGTGTCCCCCCTCCAGTGTCCCCCTCCAGTCCCCCTTCCAGTGTCCTCCCTCCAGTCCCCCTCCAGTGTCCTCCCTCCAGTCCCCCCTCCAGTGTCCCTCCCT
>NC_045443.1:129798182-129807545 GCF_002776525.5 Piliocolobus tephrosceles | reverse complement strand
CCCAAAGTGCTAGGATTACAGGCATGAGCCACCATGCCCAGCCAATATTAGCATTTCATGGGACCACCATCATATATGCCCAAAATGTTGTGGTATGTTACTGTGTTTCAAAACGGTTCCTTTCCTCCTCCCCCTGCAGGAAGCATGAGGGGATTTTTCTCTAATATTTACTGTAGAACCTGTTGAGCTCCCAGAGGTAAAACTCACAAAAATAAGGGAGCCCCTACTCCATGACTGGAACCCACTGGAGTTTTTGGGATTTTTTGTGTTTCATTTGTTCGTTTGTTTTTCAGAGACAGGGTCTTGCTCTGCTGCCCAGCCTGGAGTGCTGTGATGCGATCATAGCTTACTACAACCTCAAACTCTGGGGCTCCAGCAATCCTCGGCCTCCACCTCCCTCCTGAGTAGCTAGGACTACAGGCACGTGCCACCACTCCCAGCTAGTTTAATTTTCAGTAGAGACAAGGTCTTGCTATGTTGCCCAAGTTGGTCTCAAACTTCTGCTCCTGGGCTCAAGCGATCCTCCTACCTCAGCCTCTCAAAGTGTTGGGATTACAGGCATGAACCACCGTGCTCGGCCCCCTGGAGATTTTGCCTCTCAGGCTCCTGCACACTGACCATCCCACAGCTTATTACTTACAATTTAGGTTTCTCTTCCTTGGTGCTGGTTCCTGTGGCCATTTCAGCTCATGGGGTGCTGCTCCGGTAAGTTGTGATTCTCTGTATTTTCCTGCCTATCTCTCTAAGTGTGGGAGCAGCAATTTGCCCTGTGATCTCACTTCTCTTATGCATCTACAAAGAGTTGATTTTTCAGTTTGTTCAGCTTTTTACTTGTTGTTAGTGTAGAGTGGCGACTGCCGAGCCCCTTCCGTGCCAAACCAGAAACCTGACATCCTCTGTTCAGCTTTTAATTCTTAGTGCTGTCTTTTTTTTTTTTTTTTTTTTTTGGAGATGGAGTTTCGCTCTTATCGCCCAAGCTGGAGTGCAAAGGCGCGATCTCAGCTCACTGCAACCTCCGCCTCCCGGGTTCACACCATTCTCCTGCCTCAGCCTCCCGAATAGCTGGGACTACAGGCGCCGCCACCACACCCGGCTAATTTTTTGTATTTTTAGTAGAGACGGGGTTTCACTGTGTTAGCCAGGATGGTCTCGATCTCCTGACCTCGTGATCCACCCGCCTTGGCCTCCCAAAGTGCTGGGATTACAGGCGTGAGCCACCACACCTGGCCTCAGTGGAGGGCATTTTCAAGGATGTACAGCAGGGGTCAGGGAATCATGGCCCACAGTCCTGTATTTGTAAATAAAGCTTTATTGACACATGGCCATGTTTTCTCATTTGCATATCACAGCAGAGTGGAGTGGCTGCCACCCAGGCTTCTGGCCGCAGAGCCAAGACATTTACATGCTCGACCCCAGCAGAGGAAGGGGGGCCCTGCTCCAGGACGGCGTTTCCGTGATCTCTTTGGGGAATGGACCTTCAGGTGCAGGGCTAGCCACCTCACTTTTTAAGTACTAACAGTCTTTCACTTTTTCCATTGTGGATGCAAACTCTTTCTAGAACGTGGCACGTGCTTCTCTGCCTTCTTAGAAACAGATTTTAAATAACATTAAATGTCAGTGTCAGTGGCCGCAGGACAGGAGGGCCTTCCGTCACAGCTGGGATGCAGCTGCGGGATGCAGCTGCGGGAGGCGCCCACGTGCCTGCGTTCACAGCTGCCTGTGGCTCGTCTTCGGAGGCCTCTTGGCTCCCTGCAGAGTTGAAGCACCTGAGCCGGTCAATGGGACAGTCCTGGGCAGGAGTGCGGCCTCGCTGCCTGGGCCTGTGGAGGTGGCTGCCCTGCTGGCCTCCACCCTGTTCTATTCCTCTTCCCGCTCCCCTGCTCCTTTCTCCCAGGACAAACGCTGGGGACCATCCTCATCCCGGAGGATTCCTGGGATCCCAGTTAAGACCTGGCGCCTCCAACACGTGAGCAAGGCGGGAGAACGCGGGAAGGACTGGCAGCCTGGCAGGCGGGGGTCAGGCCCGGGGAGCTGGCCCTCATCGGGGCTGCTGGTTTAGGTGTGACTTCAGAGGACACCTGAGGACACGTGTTCCAGGAGGAGGGGCCCCAGGCTGTAGGTACCCAGAGGCTGCTGCTATGCCACCGGCCCCTCCAGGATCAAGGGCTGTGCTGACATCAGGCCTGCCCAGCGGAGAACCACTCGGAAATTCCCTCCAAAGCTCTGGAACCCCAAGCACTGCCTCCATTTCCCAGGGCCCTCCAGCTCGCAGAGCTCTGCCTGCCGGTGGCTGGGCCTGCGGGGAGGAGACCCCTGATTTTCTCCTTCATCCAAGGAACAAAGAAGAGTGCGTGCTCCCTGAGACCTCTCCGGGTCAGAAGAGGACCTGGGAGGGTGGTGTGGGCCCGGAGGCCCCAGCAGGATCCTGCAGCACTGGAGGAGTCCCCTGTGACAGCTGGGCTTGCACAGCCCTGCGCTCCAAGGATTTAAGGAGTCAGCGACCTCAACCCCATTGACAAGCCACACAGAAACGAAAGCAGCCACACCCCTCCCCAGAAAGCGGATGCTGGGAGCCCCCAAGACGCAGAGCACCCGGCCTGTTTCACAGCTTCCTGCCCCGTAACCTGTGCCGTGAGGTTACGGCGTGCCTTCCTGCACTTTCCATCCTTCATGTACCCCAGATTTAATTTTAACTTTTCGTTTCAGTGCCTCTGATTGAAGATGGCAAGTGTTGACTGAAACCAAAGTTAAAATTGTATTGACTGAAATTCATAAAACCAAATGAGTGTGAAAGAAGTGTAAATAATTAAGGTCTCAGGTGATGTTTCCATGCGTTTGTGGCTCGCACATCTGCACATACATGTACCGTGAGCTGGTCACCACGTGGGTCACCACAGCGAGGTTTCAGTGTGCCTTATTCTCCGCGTGTTCTGAACTCCGTGTGGAAGGACGTGGTTCCGGTGCTCTTGTCTCAGCTTCTCCGTGGATTGTGTCTTACACATGCACTGCTGTTTACGTCCCTATCCCAGGTTCATGGACACTTGGCTCACTAGGCCTCCCCGTGCACGTGTGCAGACGACAGGCCCACTGCGGGCCTCCGGGGATGTGGGTCCCAACTCCACCCACACGGGCAGCACCCACCGCCTCCTTGCCATCTTACCTAGGCATGAGCTGAGCCTTTGTTGTTGTTGTTAGAGACGGAATCCCTCTGTCGCCCAGGCTGGAGTGCAGTGGTGTGATTTTGGCTCACTGCAACCTCCGCCTCTCAGGTCCAAGTGATTTTCCTGCCTCAGCCTCCTAAGTAGCTGGGATTACAGGTGTGCACCACCACGCCCAGCTGATTTTTTGTATTTTTAGTAGAGATGGGGTTTCATCACATTGGCCAGTCTGATCTTGAACTCCCGACCTCAGGTGATCCGCCTGCCTTGGCCTCCCAAAGTGCTGGGATTACAGGCGTGAGCCACTGTGCCCGGCCACGATGGCTTTTCCTGTTTTCAGGGTCTGTGGAGGATCAGAGCACTCAATGGGCCCTTAGTGAAACTCACATAACATAATTAACCACACTGAAGTACGCGCCTCAGCAGCGTTTAGACCATCACAGTGTCATGCAGCCGCCACCTCCGTCTCTTTCCAAAGCATTGTCCTCCCTCCCCGTGGGGACCCCGTACCCATGAGGAGCCACTCCCCTCCCCCCGTCCCAGCCCCTGCCTCCACGATCCACTTCCTGCCCCCGTGGACTTGCCTCTTCTGTTCCTTGCATGCGGACGGGGGGTGGCCTCTTGCACCTGGTTCCCTGCCCTCGGTGCCACGTTTCCAGGGTTCCTCCATGTCTCAACCTGTGTCAGCCTCGCTCCTTCCACCGGAATCGTGGTCCACACCCTGGATGGGCCACTCTCCACGTATCCACCTGTCCCTCCGTGGCTGCCGGGCTGACTCACTTCTGATGCTAACAAGAAGGAGAGGCGTCCGGTTGGACTAAGGCCCCGGCAGCTGAGAACCGGAGGGCGGGTGCGGGCGTTGGGCAGAGCAGCTCCAGCAGGCAGGACCTGGGGCCTCCACCCTGCACCCCTGTGCCCCACATGCGGCAGAACTGCCCCGAGGGGAGGCTGTCTCCACGGTGACAGGCAGTCCCACGCGAGCCTGAGAACCCTCCGCCTTGCCTTTTTCCGTAATCACCGCAGGCATTTCTCAGGCAGGTCAATCCGGTTCCAGCTGGTGCTGCCTCCCTTGTCTCGTGAGTTTATTTTAGAACTCTAAGCAATGATGAAACGACAGTACCCGCTACAACAGACGTGGCAGAGGATCTGGCTGGCTCTTCACTTCATCAGAGATCACCCTGAGATGATCGTTGTTGTTAAGAAAACGGGAGAGATACCTGTTGTATGCGATGAGCTATAACTTACTCAGTCAAACGTTGCTATTAAAAATCAAAGAGGGTATTAAAATTTCATCACTGTTAGGTTTGTGGCCGAAATCTAATGACAGAACAAATTGGATGTTTGCACAAAGAAAAGGATAATCTCTTTTTAATGCTCCTGTTATTCTTGGACAATTGATGGGCACTTATTTCTGACGGCTGAGTCGCTGGGGACAGAATTGCTTCTTTTAAATTATGACAGAGGCCAACTTTTTGCTGTTGTTTTTATGGAAGAACGCATTGACACGCAGAGGAGGATCGGGGAAGCTCAAGGCCTGCAGGGCGGCCTTGGCCTTGACCGTGGCTGCGGGGGCCTTTGGCCGGCCTGCCGTGGCATCTGGGGACAGCGTGAGGCTTTGCTGCTTCCTCCGACAGCTCCTGAGGCCTCGGAAGAAATGAAGCCCTCCACAGACACAGAAATTGTTTTGAGGCAAAATATTTCAGCAAAGATGAGAAGAAGTTCCTCCTTCCTTACAACACACAGACTGTGCCTGCTCCTTGCAGGAGATGGTGATTTTCCTGCCTCTTTTTCAATCCCTGCCACCTTCCAGACACCCAGTAGAAAGCCAAGAGGGATGAATGAATGAGCCTGTGGCATCACCCACGACGGCACACCAGCTCATCCTCCTGCTCCACGCTGCAGACCCTGCCTTCCCCACTGCTGTCCATGCGGCCTCTTCCCGGCGGATTTGCAGCACCAAGGCATTCTCAATACATATCAGAAAAAATAAAACTAGCATACCAATGTGTGATTTCACAGAGATGGGGCCAGACTAAGTCAGCTGACATTTTAGAATTATTACAGGACGCGTAGTACAGCTGGCAATCTGTTACACATAGCTACCCAGGCTGTGTACTTGCAGCTCCAAGCTGTGTCGTTCAGAGTCTGCCATCGACAAGGTTCTGTGGAGTTGACCAGTGCACAACCTATGCAAGTGCCCATTGCAGCCCTAGCTCCTGATACACAGTTAGGATGAAGCATGGGGGAGGTGGGCAAGTGACTCACTCGGGCTTGGGAAATGACGTTCAAGGCAACCACAGGGCTCCTTAGGTAAACGGATCTTTTTTCAGGGGAGAGGGGAGACAGAATCTCACTCTGTTGCTCAGGCTGGAGTGTAGTGGTGCAATACCAGCTCACTGCAGCCTCAACTTCCCAGGCTCCAGTGATCCTCCTGCCTCAGCCTCCTTAAGTGCTGGGATAACAGGCGTGAGCCGATTGATCTTCTTTTTTAAACCTCTACACTAAGCTGAATTGAATGCAGTTTCTGTCATCTATTGGCATTCAGCGTTTGGATGCCGTCTGGGCTGAGTGCTTGACCGGGCTCCGGGGACTCAAGTCCTGGCGGCTGGAGGAGCAGCAGCCCCTCACCTTGGGCACAGGGACCTGAGTGTGCAGGAAGGAGGCACAGGAGGGAGGGGTGGCGGGGTCTTCCAGGCTCTCCTGGCTCATGGCCCAGCAGGCAGGGCTCAGGCCTGCACAGCAAGGTCCTCACGCCGCCATCTCTGCCTCCCAGGACCCCGGCCATGATCGGCTGCTCCTTCGTGGTGGACCGCGAGTACTTCGGAGACATCGGGCTGCTCGACCCTGGCATGGAGGTGTACGGTGGCGAGAACGTAGAACTGGGCATGAGGGTGAGTGTGGCCACGGTGTCCGGGGACAGAGCGAGGCTGAGTGAGGCCGTGGCGTCTGAGGACAGGGTGAGGGCGAATGAGGCCATAGCATCCGGGGACGGGACGGGGTGGGGGTGAGGGCGAGTGCAGCCACTGTCTAGGGACGGGGTGAGGTCCAGGGCTCCTGCTCAGAGCGCCGAGGCCTCTCCAGAGCCTGGGCTGAGGCAGCTGGAAGCCGAGCTGGGCAGCCAAGGCCCCCACAGTCCCTGAGCCTGGAGTTGGGGACAGAGAGAAGGGGCTACCCTGAGTCTCGCTAGAAGTTTGGTGGCAACGCCGCTGAGAAATTCTGTAGAATCACAAAAGATGGCATTTTCCATGTCGACTTCATTTTTCAAGCCCTGTGTGTTGCTGTTACGTGAATTGCCTCAGGCGACAATGGATTTGGAACCTTAGAAAAGTGGGTCCTTCGGCAGAGGGCGGGGCAGGGGTGGTGACCCCAAGCCGTCCTCTGTGCCTCTGTCTTGGCTCAGTGTGGAGGGCAGGGTGCAGAGGGAGGTGGGGGTGCCTGGGGTCCCCATGAGGAGCCGTGGCAGGGACCTGGGGTGCGGCCTGTGTAGTACTGGAGGGCCCTTGGGGTGCAGCTGGGAAGGCCTGCGTAGAACTGGGGACCTGCGGAGGGCAGGTCTCAGCTCCATGCCCCACGCCTTCCAGGAGCACAGGAGGCCCAGGCCAGCCCAGCAGGCTCCCCCTGGCTGCCCGCCCGGCCACCCAGTGAGGCCTGTCCCAGAGGGAGAACCATGAGCCTCAGCCCCTCCGTCCCACCCTCTTCCCCATTTCAAACCTCCCATGGTGGCTAAGGGAACTGATGGAAAGTTCTGGAAGAAGCTGAGTTACGAATGAGGGAATCCAGAGTGGCCGAGCTCGTTCTCCTTTGGACCCCCTCAGCTCAGACTGGCCCTCGCCCTGCGGGGCAGGGGTTTCGTGGCACTGTGCTCAGGGCGTGGCTGCTCCAGAGGCCGGAGGCTGGTGCAGCCTCAGTGGGCGGGGAAGAAATGGAGGCGGCGGGCAGGCAGGGCCTGGGGCCGTCTCAGTACCACCCACTCCTGCTCCAGGTGGAATGGGAGGTGGAGCTTGGAGTGGGCCCCGCCGCGTCCTCCTCCAGGGACCCCTGTGGCCTCTGTGATTCCTGGGGTGGCAGAGGACAGACCGTGGGCGTCTGGAGACCTCATCCCGAGTCAGAGCCAGGAGACCCGGGCTCTGGGCCGCCAGGGAGGAGGGAGACGGGGGCGGGAGGGATGAATTCCGTGCGGTTTGTGGGTGGAACGAGGGGGTGTAGGGGTCACAGGAGGCCCTGCAGTTGGGCCTGTGCAGCTGGGAAATAGCTGTGCCCACCGAGGTGAGGAGACACTGCTTCCAGACGTGGGCGCCAGGAGCCTGGAGGACCTGGGAATCCCCCACTTGTGACAGGACCAACCCTGCGGCCCCCAGAGGCCCTGCCGGGCAGCGTGGATCTCAGGCTGCAGCTTCACCGGAGGGGGTGCTTGTTGCTGGCCAGGGTCACAGAGAGCCCCGAGCAGGCCCCAGGCACCGTCACTGTGCCGGAGAGGCTGGGCCGCGAGGAGGGCCTGAGGTTCCACTCCGCCAGAGTGGCTCTGCTGCCCCATCTGCTTTCTGAGTATTTTGTGCAGAAAAGTTCAACGCATCATTTTATTCTGATAAGAAATAAAATTGGGTTTGGACTTAGAGATGGCGCGGCCCAATCTACCGCCTCCGTTGAGGGCTTCGTCACACCAGGCAGGGCTGGGTGAGCTGTGAAAGGAGGCTTGATGAGAGCTGTGCAGGCCTGGTGGCAGAGGCTTTCAAAGGCTGTGTGTGATGTGGGGTGCCGAGGATGCCGCTTGGAGAACCCCCTTCCTGCAGGGGTTGCTGTGAAGCTTTTGAGGCCGGGTGTGTGAGACTCGCTGGCAGCCAAGCCCCTGCCGTGTGCCAGGTGCTGCCCATGCAGTTTCTCCGCCCCCAAGGCCCTGCAAGAGCCTGCCCGGGGTCAGTGAGGCCCCTTCACAGGGATCCCATGGAGGCAGAACGGGTGTGTCTGAGCCGGGGCACCCAGGCGGGAGCTAAGCCCCAGCTGGTCTGGGTCCCTCACCACTAGTCAGCCCTGTCTCTGACACGGAGGCGCTGCCCTGGAGGTCAGTGCAGGATTCGCAGATCCTGGGCGTTTCGTCTCGGGGGTGGCAGGAACAAAATAGCAAAGCCTGCGGGGATTACAGCCACAGAAATTCATCCTCTCACAGCTCTGGAGTCTGGAAGGCTGAAATCCAGGCGAGGGCAGGGCCAGGCTGTCAGAGGCTCCAGGGTGGATCCATCCTACCCCTTCCAGCTTCAGGTGCTGCGGGCTGCCCAGCGTTCCCGGGTTCGCTGCACCAGGCACCGGCTGCCGTCTTCCCGCCGTGTCCGCCCTCATCCTCCCTCCGGGCTTGTCTTCCCCTCTTTATAAGCGCACCAGTCACGCTGGACAGGGCCCACCCTGACAACCCCATTTTAACTAGTTATCACGGCAGAGACCCTATTTCCAAATAAGGTGACATTCTGAGTGTTGGGGGTTCAGCCTCCAGCATGTTTTTTAGGGCACAGTTTCTCCCTAGTAGAGATGTGCTGTGTGGTTGTGATGAGTTAGGATCTGAGTAGGGAGCATTGGAGCCTCCGGAGGGACCCGGGGATGAAGGAGGAGAAGCCGATTCTGTTTCCACCCTGCAGTCCTGAAGCTGAACTTCCTGAAGAAGTGGGAAGCCCAGAGAAGCAGCGTCTGGCCCAGGGGAAGCAGGGGACTTGGCTCATTAGTTCTGGGGACCTGAGAGTGGAGCTAGCACAGAGGACTTGCCCTGTGCACCCAGGTTTCCCAGGCCCATGCCTGGGGATGCCCGAGCACGGAGGCCTTTCCTGGATGTTCACCGGTAATCCCCTGGGTCTCCCGAAAGTCCTGGAGGGCAGTGGGTGCCATGACAGCCTCCGAGTTCCTCCAGGCTGGAGATCTGGGGCCCAGGGTGCTGGGTCCAGTCCCGGGAGACACGGAAGCCTGTGAGACGTGGTGCAACCAACCAGATAGGACCACCTGACCACGGCTCACAGGAGTGGCCTTGAAGGCCACGGAGGTCGTCACCAAATACTCTAACCTGTGGGTCCAGCCCAGAAAACGTGCGGTCACATGGGACATGTGGAGAAGGGACCTGTAACATGGACGCAGGCACATTCAGATGTGGAGAAGAGACCTGTAACGTGGCACATTCAGATGCGGAGAAGGGACCTGTAACGTGGCACATTCGGATGCGGAGAAG
>NC_045443.1:129794160-129798172 GCF_002776525.5 Piliocolobus tephrosceles | reverse complement strand
GGGACCTGTAACGTGGCACATTCGGATGCGGAGAAGGGACCTGTAACATGGACGCAAGCACATTCAGTTACAAGCACTTGGGGGTTCCTGACGCCAACAGTGGGAAGAAGACACGGTGAAAAATGGCGGTGGCACCGTCTCTGCCGCAGACGCCGGGGGTGGCCCTCAGTGCAGGCACTTTACCTGGTGTTTGTGACTCCCGGCTCACACCAGGTCCCTGAACACCAACCACTGCCTGGGTCCATCTGGGGCCTGACCCAGGAGAGACGCAGCAGCCTCGAGTCTGACCACGTCACTGCGCCACGCACACACCGTGTGGACGGGGCCTTCCCAGGCGGCCACCAGACACACCCGACCCACAACTCTCCCCACTGCATGGCCCGCACGCTCCTCCTCACACCCTGACTGCAGAGACAGTGCCTGGCCCCTCCGCCGTGAGTCTGGGCCGGCCCGAGTGACCGTCCACTGTAGGGCTCTGCTGGCTCCGTGCCGAGTGAGTCTCGAGGCTGGGCCGTAATCCACACACAGCCTCCGCCTCGTCCTCCCAGAACCTCCGGGATGCCCTCCTGTGAGGAAGCCCAGCAGCCGGGTAGAGACGGGACCAGGGGTTCTGCCCTGCCCTCGCCAAGGTCACAGCCGACAGCCAGAGGGACATGAAGGAGCTTCCAGGGGATTCTGGCCCCAGCCTCCAAGTCTTCCCAGCAGAAGCGCAGACGCCACAGGCAAGACGTCGTTCCCGCTCTGGCCTTTCCAAACCTGTGACCCACAGAATCCATGCTCCTACCAGGAGCGGTGGATGCGTCCGGCCCCACAGTCCAGATAGCTCGTTAGACGGCAGCAGCTCATCCAGACGCATCCATTTCGGACCCGCCCTCAGCAAGCAGCTCCCACCCTGGGTGGGTGGGGGGAACCCAGGGGAACAGAGGGCAGTTTCCGTCAGTGTAAATGGGGCCACAGCCTGCCCCACGGAGAGCAGGAGAGTCACAAGGCCCATAAACCATGGTCCCACAGCACCTGCCACGATGTGAACTAACCGGCATCCATGTCACCCAACAGCAAGCGTGGACGATGTGCCAGGCCTCACACAAGTGCCTTCCCGTCTGTACCCCAGCTAATCCTCCCCACGCCCCGGGCAGATGGGCCCCACTCACGTTCCCACTTCACGGAAGAGAAAATCGCGTCTGAGGAGGCTGAGCTGGGAATGTCCCCGGAGCAGGACTCCTGGCCCAGGAATCCCTGAGCAGCATCTGCTTTCGGCACCACGGTGGCAAAGGCGGCTCCTGCAGGGTACAGAGCTGTAACGGCCCTCAGGCCAGGCCGCACCTCCAGGGACTGTGTCCGTGTGAGGCTCTGAGCTCGGCCAGCCTTCTGCTGCTTTGTTTTTTATTTTGGAGGTTATGGGATTTTTATTTTGGAGGTTCATTTGGTTTCTTTTGTGTTTTGCCTATGGGGCTTCTATTCACAGAAAAGATTTAAGACTAGTTTTAAAAATTTATATATAGTTTGTTAAGTTGCACCTTTCAAAACCTATGTGCTGTAAGCTTGCAGTTCACCTGAAAGATTGTACTATCATGGAAACAAATTCAATCAATAAAACGGCCTCCTTCCCCGTGGCCACGATTGTTTAACTCAGGTTGGGCAGATTAAATAACACCGTGAGGCCGGGCACCGTGGCTAATGCCTGTAATCCCAGCACTGTGGGAGGCCGAGGCGGGCGGATCACGAGGTCAGAAGTTCGCGACCACCCCGACCAATATGGTAAAACCCTATCTGTTCTAAAAATACAAAAATTAACCAGGTGTGGTGGCAGGCGCCTGTAATCCCAGCTACTTAGGAGGTTGAGGCAGGAGAATCGCTCGAACCCGGGAGGTGGAAATTGCAGTGAGCTGAGATTGCGCCACTGCACTCCAGTCTGGGTGACAGAGTGAGACTCCATCTCAAAAAATATATAATAAAATAAAATAATAATAATACCGTGAAACAGCAATTCACTGCTTTTGTGCCTTAGTTAATTAAAGTCCCTTGAGCCTGTTAAAAAACGGCACTCATAAATGTAATGTTTATTTTCTTTTAATCATTTCGAATGCCTGATTTCATACCAGAAATCCCCCCGACCAAGTGCTTTAAAAATTCTAGTTTAGTAAATTGAATTCAGACCAGATCTGGAATTCTGTGAAGCATGTCAGGACTGTTTGTAGGTGCCTTTAATCCTCTCATCCTGTCTGATTTTAAATTGCACAGCTAGAATCAATCCTCAATTACACATTTTTAAAATGGAAGCTGGAAGTTAATCTGGCAGGCTCTTTAATATTCTGACTTCCCTTAACTGTTGTGATTGTTAGACAGCAGACCTCAGCTGTGGATTGAACACACCCACGTGGGTGTCGGCTTCTCTCACCATCTACCCTGATGCTCACCCTGCAGGGCAGGAGACCAGCCAGCGGGTCAGGGGCCTAAGAAAGCCCTCGGAGGGACAGAACGCACTGCAGAGACTGAGGAGGACAGCCTGGGGAGGGTGCCGGGGACGGGCAGCACACAGCCGCCACCGAGGCTGGAGAGTGAGGGAGGACAGGAGCCCTGGGGTGGAGGGCACCCAGCAGATGTGGTCCTGGGGACAGAGCCACTGTCAGCAGAAGACAACTCACCTATGCAGGAAGGGCCCAGGGGAGAAACGCCCCCACCTCCCCTTCCAAACAAAATTGGCTCCGTGGGCCAAACCCAGCTGCAGTGAGAGGCCAGAAGGCTGGGTCACGGGCACATCCCAGGCTCAGAGCAAAGCCGGTACGACAGTGAACCCGTGTGGTGGGCGAGGGTCAGGGACCCCGGCTGCAGCCGATGGAGAGCTTCCCTCCAGTCTCCATGACACAGGGGCTTTTCTTTTTTTTTTTTTTTTTGAGACAGAGTCTCGCCCTGTTGCCCAGACTGGAGTGCAGTGGCGCGATCTTGGCTCACTGCAACCTCCACCTCCCGAGTTCAAGTGATTCTCCTGCCTCAGCCTCCCGAATAGCTGGGACTACAGGCATGTGCCACCATGCCCGGTTAATTTTTGTACTTTTAGTAGAGACGAGGTTTCACCATGTCGATCAGGCTGGTCTCGAACTCCTGAGCTCAGGTGATCCACCCACCTCGGCCTGCCACAGTGCTGGGATTCCAGGTGTGAGCCACTGCGCCCAGCCAGCATAGGGGCCTTTCTGACAGCCTGACTCCTCCAAGGGGCAGGGGAGCCTGTGTCATCGCTGGTTCTTTCTACCTTCATCCTCTGACAAGGCACAGCTGTGACCACGCCTGGCGTTTGCTCTTCCCCCAGCTGACCTCCTGACCTCCCCAACCTCTCCCCCCACCTCTCCCCGACCTCTCCCCCCACCTCTCCCCCCACTTCTCCCCTGACCTCTCCCCCCACCTCTCCCTCCACCTCTCCCCCCACCTCTCCCCCATCCTGGGGGCATGGCAGTTTTCACCTTGGTGTCCTGTCTGGCAGTCAGAGGTTGCTCTACGGTGGGAGACAGGCTGAGAACCAGAACCCGGTTCTCCCTGCGAGGGACGGGCAACTCACCTGTGCCCATCACCACGCCCCCCTCCAGCCCCATCTCCACATCCCCCGTCCAGCCCCATCACCACACACACACACCTCGCCCCCTGTCCAGCCCCGTCTCTGCTCCCCTCGTCCAGCCCCATCACCACGCCCCGCTGTCCAGCCCCAGCCCTGCCGGGCCCTCAGATGCTGACCGCCGCTTTCCAGTCCCCCAGCTCCTTCCCTGCTCCTACCTTGTGCGCTCAGCCTATGGAGGCACCACAGGCTGTTGGAAGCTGCACCATAGTCTGAGTGGCCGGCCCCCGAGGCCACACTCTGCTGGTATCAAGAACTGCACATTGCCGCCCCTGAGGTTGCACCGCCCCCGTCTGTCCCCATGACCCTGATCACACATCCCTAAAGCTTCCCTTCATTAACATCTTTCCCGTTGAGCCCACAGTCCTTGGGCAGTTTACAGAACCTCTCCCCTCGGGGCCCATC
>NC_045443.1:129781364-129789160 GCF_002776525.5 Piliocolobus tephrosceles | reverse complement strand
GATGGGCCCCGAGGGGAGAGGTTCTGTAAACTGCCCAAGGACTGTGGATCTTCCTGCGTTGAGAGCGGCCGGCCCGGGTCGGGGAGCCTCTCCTAACCTCTGATCACTCCTCTCCCCACAGACACCAGACAGCCTCGCAGCAGCGGGGCAGCTCCCGGGCAGGCGGCTGCGTGAGGCCGGGCCCCTCACAAGAGAAGGATTCTTCTCTCTGTGTCTTCCTCTCTCTGTGGTCTTCCTGTCTCTCTGTGTCACTGTCTCTCTTTGTCTCTCTGTCTCTGCGTCTCTGTCTCTGCCTCTCAGTCTCTGCCTTATTCTCTCTGTGTCTGTCTGTCTCTGTCTCTCCCAGTCTTTTTGTCTCTGTCTCAGTCTGTCTCTCTGTGTCTCTGTGTCTCTGTGTCTGTGTCTCTGTCTCTTTTTCTCTTTCTTTGTCTCGATCTCTGTCAGTCTTTCAGTCTCTATCTTTGTCTCTCTCTCTGCCTCTCTGTCTCTGACTCTCTCTGTGTGTCTCTTTGTCTCTCAGTCTCTCTGTGTCTCTCTGTCTCTCTCTCTGCCTGTTCCCCACCCCCACATAGCTCTTGGGGTCTGACAGACGTCAATGCTGTGTAGCCCCCACCCCCACATGAAGATAAAAAATTCTCCCTCATCCTGAAAAGTACCCCCGTTCTCTTCTAAGCTTTCTGATCATTTCAAGAGGAAAATTTAGGTCGGGTTCTAGAGCACCTCTAATGCTGCACAGTCTCAGACTGTGGTATCCAACCCCTTTAACTGCGGTGTGTATTTTATTGTATTTATTTGTACAGTTATCTCTCATTTTTGGCAAGAGATAATGGTCCACTCCTAAGGCAGTGATAAGGAGTTTCCAGTTAAAATTCACGCAGTTACCCTCTGGGTGGACGTGAAGACGTGTGTTAGGTAGATGGTAGCACGTTCCCCGGCGGACGGCCTGCAGATGAGGGGGCGGAGGAATAAGGCTGTCATTCTCCTGGCCCTTCCCACAGCCTTGGGGAGGAGCCAAGGCCCAGAAAGGCTGAGTGACCTGCCCAGGGCCACGCAGCAGATGGATGTGAGACTCACACTCAGGCCTGCCCAACTCCGCCTTCCACTGGCCCAGGTGCAGGTCGGCCAGGCCAGGAGCCCCCATCCCTAGGGCAGCCCCTCCCCGTGCCGGGGCCCTCTGGCCTGTCCTGGGCACCTGCACAACCGTGGTCTCTCTGGCACCAGCAGTGGCGCGATGTCCAGGAGGCCTTGACTCTGTTGCCCCTGCGGCTCCTGCCCTGGCCTCCTCTCCCCCTTACAGGAAGAGTAGCGGGGTTACAAGTGCACTGTCTCCACGTCCTCCTGCCTGGCCCCTCCTGAAGCCCCCCCATCCAGCTCTGTCCCCCTCGCCAGTGACCCCAGAGCTACCTGCAAAGGGCTGTCCTTGGTCTCCGCCATAAGGGACCCAGCAGCCAGCCGAGTCCCTCGTGGGCTCTGGGATGACGCCCCCTCTCTCCTGGGTCCTGGGCAGCCCCTACCCGTGTCGTCAGCCTTGAAAGCGTCGGACAGGCTCGTTTCCGTAAGATCATGACTATGTCTTTCAAGTCACCAAGTTGTGGAATTCGTGGCAGACGGCAGCCACAGGAAACACACACGACCTTCACCTGACCTTGGCTCACCCACTCCAGCATCGCAGCCCGGCTCCCCGTCTGCTGGGGTCACGGATGTTTCCTGAGGGCGTGGGTCTGGGCTGCACGCTGGGGAGAGGTGGAGGCCCTGAAGCTGGAGGGCAGCACGAGCAGGCCTGGCGTGGGAGTCCCTCGTGCAGAGGTTTTGGGTCACTTGCCACGGATGTAGAGTCCCACCCCCCAACCTCCACTACAGGCCTGGCAGAGGCCTCCCAGCTCGGGTCAAGCGCTGTCCGGGGCTTGCTTCCATGCCATGTAGTGAGGCTGCGTCAGGCCCCACCAACTCTGCACAGGTGGCCCCGAACTGAGTAGATATTTCCTTTGCCTGAGCACAGGGGAGGGGACCCCACCCACCCCCCCCCACCCACCACCCACCACTCACCACCCACCATACTGGGCATCTCCTGCAGAGGCAGCTGTGGGCAGGTGTGAGCAGGTATATGCAGTTGTGAGCAAACATAGGTAGGTACAGGCAGTTGTATGCAGGTGTCAGCAGGTGTGGGCAGCTGTGTGCAGGTGAAAACAGGTGTGGGCAGGTATGAGCAGCTATGAACAGCTATAAGCAGATGTCAGAAGGTGTAGGCAGGTGCGGGCAGTTGTGAACTGGTGTGGACAGGTGTGAGCAGGTGTGGACGGGTGTTAGCAGGGGGCCCAGGGCAGCCGAGGGTACACGGGGGATACAGGAGCTCCACGTGAAGGCAGTCAGACTCTGGGTCAGGACACAGCCGACCAGCCCTGGGTCCCATGCTGCCTGCACAGCCTCAGCAGCCACAGTCCTGAGAGACCTGGCCGCTCCATGCTGGGGTCAGGGCCGCCCTGGGCTCCTGGTGAGATGGAGGAGAATCCAGTGGAGAAGAGGACCTGGGTGGAATCCCATGGCCCATGGAGCACCCTGAGAGATCCAGGACTCACGGGTTACCAGATGGGATGAGGAGAACAGCCATGTGGCCTGTGGGAGGAAGCCAGGCTGTGGGAGGCCACACGACCAGTGCCCACACGGCTTTCCTGTCCCGATGCCACAAAGGCTGTGGCCGAACCAACCCTGGGCGAATGGGCATGCCCAGGATAGACCACAGAGATCACCACTGACTTGAAATTGGGGGCACAGCAAGACAGACACAGGAGACCCCCAGGAGGTGTGGCTGGCAGAGGCCAGGCTCGATGCCCTGAAACCTTGCACCTTTCGAGGCCGGGTGATCTTCAGGATGGCTTTGGTTTTCGCTGATTCTTTTAACCAGGTACAGAACTCTTTTGAAGGAAATCAAAGTGCAAGTTTGGAACTTGAAAGTAAAGATAGAAGAAAGGAAAGAAAGTGGGAAGGAAGGGAGGAGAAAGGGCTGGGGGAGGGAGAGTCGCTGTCCCCCCCACATCTGTGATAATTTCGCAGAGCTGACACTCTGGCAGCCATGGTGACAGGTGCCACGGGGCTTCGGGAACTCTGCAGAGGCTGTGCTGTCTTCCCCTTTGGTTCCGAGGCCCCCTCCGGAGACATCAGGCCTGGAGCCCGCAGCCCCCACACTGAATGTGGCTTCCTTGGCCCCGACCCAGGCCCACCGCGTCCCCCACCCCAGGGCCATGGCCCCCACCCGCTCCCCACCAGCCGCCTGTCCTGCTGGAGCTTGGAGGCAGCTGGCTGAGGATTTACGGGACTGTCATTGCTGATTTATTCACGAGATCAATGCCTAGGGGAGGGAGGCTGGCATTTGCTTGTATTTGAAAGGCCCGTCTGACCTTAATTCCAGCCCAGGGGACCTCCCACCCTGTCCCGAGGGGCTGGCTGCCAGGGCCACAGGGGGCTCAGGGGCAGCCGGGGACACAGGCCCCGGCTGAGCGACTGGCTCTGGCTGCCATGGGGTGGGTGGCAGGGCAGGGTCTCCCCCTTCCCCGACTCCACACTGACCACCCTGGCGGGGCACTTTGAGGGGTTTGGAAACAGATCGGGTACCTTTCCCCACCTCTGAGCTGTGCCCCAGCTTGTCTTTCTCTTCTGAGCGCCAGTTCCCGCAGCTGGTACCCCCAACACTCTTCCCTCTGCTCTCTCCTCCTATCCACCTCTCCTCTAGGACCCTGGGTTCAAATCTTGGCTCTACCCCACACAGTTTGTTCTTTGGCACATTTTGGAAACTGCCTGATTCCCAGTCTCCAGGTCTTGGCTCCAACGACCACACTGTGCACAGCGCCCCCCACACCCGGCTCCTCACTCCTCCTCCAGCTCTGTCCTCTGCCCCACACACTCAGTTTGCAGGCCAGCTCCATGCTGTCCCTCTCACGCCATCGAGTGTGTGGCACTAGGGTGAGCCTCTGTCACTATTTTCCCAGTGCCCGGAAGAACATGAGGCTCAGCAGAGGCTCACAAAGACGTCCCGAATGTAGGTTGGGAGCCCTGCAGTGGCCTGTGGTGTGGTCTGCCTGTAATGAGCTGAAAGGAGGCTGAAACACCAACAAATCAATCCGTTAACCGGGATTGTTAACCCGTTATCATACACCTCAGCCCCCAGTGTGGCTATCAGCCAGCCCCTCCCTGCCGAAGTATGCCGTGTCCCAGCTACAGGAGGACAGAGCCTCACCCTTCTGATTGAAGGGCTGTGGGGAAGGGGTCCTGCCCGGGCAGCCTTCTCGTCCACTCCGTGAGGGCTCCCCCGCCACAAGGGCCAGGCGGCGTGGCCTTGGCAGTGGACGGATTAACAGGGCTCCCCAGTCCGTGTGGGTTATGGGGCCTTTTCTGTGCCCGCAGATCCAGCAGCGAACGCCAGGTGCCCATGGACCCACCACTGCCCCCCCCGCAGTCGTTTGTATCCCAGCTCCTTTTGCCTCGTAGCAGATCACCCCATAGTTTAGTGGCTTAACGTGACCGTTTCGTTTTGCTCACAATCTTGGGGGTCAGGAACTCGGGAAGGGCAGTTGCTGTCCTGTGCAGCGGCCCCATCACAAGGCTCGCCGGCGGGACGTCCAGCAAGGTGCACGCACACACGTGGCGGCGGGGGACGCATGGCTTCCAGAGGGTTCAGCTGGGGCAGGTGGCTGTGCGCAGCCTCTCCACAGCTGGGCTTCCTGGCGGCACGTGAATTTTGGTGGCCCAGGCTGGAGTTACGATGCCGTCCATGCCCCGCCTTGGATGACCCGGTGGTGACTGTTGATGGACGCAGCCACACGCCCGCCCAGGCTCAAGGGGGCGGCACCGGGACCCAGGTCGACCTGGCAGGAGGGTCCGGGAATGTGCATTCTTTGTTTATTTCACTGTTCTTTGCTTGTTCAGCAGAGGGAGGTGGCTGAGATGGGGGCCGAGAGCCTGTGACTCCACCCCCGACGGACGGTGACCTTGGGCAAGCTCCTGGCTTCTCCCAGCCTCGGCTTCCTCATCGGAGAAAGGATTCCTTTATTAGGATTAAACCAGTGAACACCTGTGGTGCCCTGAACCCCAGGCCTGGCACCGAGTTGGGGCTTCACAGATGCCGGTGACCATGATTTCCGTCTCACCTGGGCCTCGGGGAGAGGCTGGCTGGTGGCTTCCCAGCTAAGGACTTGCCAGCCATGCCGGCCGTGTGGCCCGAGAAGGGTGGGGACAGCCCGGCTGAGGCCTAGGCAGCCTCTCTCCCAGCCCCGTCCTCCACATGCGTGCTCCTGCGAGCAGAACTTGCTGCAGTGCTGTGCCTGCGAGTGTGGCCCCAGGGCCTGCAGCAGGGTGTGGCCGGTGTCAGGGTGTTAGTGAATGAACAGATGAGTCATCGGGGTAGTCTCTCCGTCGTGCTCGCGCCAGGGCGGGACGGGTGGGGCGTCGAAGGGAAGCGAGTTATTCATTGGCTGAACAGATTCCTTCTGCGTGAGCTCAGGTGCTGGAGGCTGTGCTGGGCTCGGGTTCTGCGGAGAGCAAAGCAGACAAAGTGTGAGCCTCGTGGGGCTTGCCTGAGGTGACCCGGGAGGACCCGGGGCGTGGGCTCCACCTGCAGTGGGGAGGCCTAAGTGGGGAGAAGCCCAGGGAACGGTGCGCAGAGCGGCGACCTGTGAGCCAGGACGGAGAAGCAGAGGCAGCTGCAGGGAACAGTGTTCTAGCAGAGGGATCAGCAAGGACAAAGCTCGGTGGCCCTGAGGCTGGTACATGCCCAGGGGAGGGCAGCCCCCGGCCCATGCACTGTCACAGGCGTCTGCTCCAGGACCATGTGGCCATGTGTTCTGGCCCCAGCTCCCGCGCACCTGAGTAACCCATCCACACTGGCGGCCTCTCTGATCAATTCAGCGCAATTAGAGGAGGAATTCTCCCGTCTTGGGGCTAATTTACGTTCTGCAACGATAGAAACGCCAGCTGCTCCTCATCTAATGCAGAAAGTGCTAGAGCCAGTTAGAGGCAAATGAGTCCACCGCATCCATTAGGCTTAATAAAGGTCAGGATGAAATCAAGTGTGAGAGTCGGGCCAGGAAAGCCGTCTGCAGAGCGGAAATTGGAAATCGTTTGCTTCTGTGTCTTGAAACGTTCAGACTTGCTGCTCCTCAGGGTGTTACAAGAAAACCTCCACTTGCGCACGGATAGGTGCCTCCTGGACCCTGGACCCTGGACCCTCCAGACCTCACCCCGCTGGGGGGCTGTGTGAGCATCAGAACGTCTGGGGCCTGGGGATGGCTTTTGCGATTCTCCAAGGGGGTGAGTTCACACAAGATCCTGTTAATAAGCCCTGTCTCACCAGAGGCAGAAAGGCGTCACCTTTCCTCTGGGGAGGGAGGGAGGAGGTGCTGCCGGGCTGCCCCGCTGCCCACATTCAGGGAAAGGGAGTGCCAGGGTCAGAGGGACGCCAGGGGTGTCTCCTTTCTGCATGAGTGGAGGGCAGAGGGAGAGGCTGGAGAGAGACTGAAGCCCTGTTCTTGTCTCTAGAGCTGCTTTCTCCAAGGGCTTGTTCCAGCCACAGGTGGTTGGCGGCTCCCATCCCCCTGCCAGGGCCGCATGTGGCGTCCTCACCAAGTTCGGCACCCCCACTCCCCAGCAGACCACGGAGGAGGCTGTGGCTACAAGGCGGGCCCTTCACCTGCCCACAGCCCCTGCTCAACCTCAGCAGGTCAACCAGGCCTCCAGGCTGCAGGGAGGAGACAGATGGGGAAGCTGAGGCTCGGAGCAAGGAGGCGTGGGGACGGGGAGGTCTCTGTCCATTTGCACCTCCCTGTGGAGAAGCCCCGCTGAGCACGAGGGGTCTTCAGAAGACCCCTCCACATTGCCTTTGGACCCTGCCTCTGCCCATTAACCAGCAGGGCCACCTCTGAGCCCCGAGCCTCTGTTTCCCCATCTGTCACTAAGGATAAAAATACAACTACAGACTACACCCCTGGGGCTCTTTTAGGATTAAATGCAGTGGAGTCCTCAGTGCCTGGGATATACAGCAAGCGTGCAATAAATGCTAATTTTCATCATGTGCAGACATTCCTTAAATACCATTTTTCTTTTCTTTTGAAGAACTGTTTTAGATGGAAAAGCACTGGATATAAGTTAACTAGAACACAATAAAAATCATCCACAATTCTGCTTCTGTCCGTGCCGAGACGTGCACTCACTGGAGCCCGTCACGTCTGTCAGACGCTGTCTGTGGTGCAGGATTGTGCCCGGGAGTAACGCGGCCTGTGGTGTTGCTTTCACGGGCACAGGCTTCGGAGGGAGCTGTGGCCAGCGGGGTTGGGGATTTGGGCCGGGGAGCGGGTCGCGGGCCTTTGTCTGTGCAGTGCAGTTCCCCACACACGCATTCGGGGACGGCACCATGCACAGCTGCACACCGGTGCCCAGGGTTCTGCTGACGAGCTTGGGGGCTATCTTGGTGCCTTTGTTCCATCTGGCGCAGAAACGATTCTTCCTGTATCTGAGTCTCTCCTCGCGCCCTAGCCATTTCCTCAGGCTGAATTTCTAGAAGCGAAATTACTGACTCGGGAAATGCATATTTTCATGGATTTATATACTATTTGCCAAATTCACCTCCCTCCTCCCCCCAAAAAAGCTGTGGGGTGTGTATGGGGTGTATGTAAGTGTGGTATGTGGGGGAATGGGTGTGTATGTACACCGTGGGGTGTGGGTTGTGTGGTGTTTATGGTGTGTATGGGGCATATGTGTGGAGTGTATGTGTACAGTGTGGGGTGTGTGTGGGTGTATGTGGGGTGTGT
>NC_045443.1:129776524-129781354 GCF_002776525.5 Piliocolobus tephrosceles | reverse complement strand
TGTATGTGTACAGTGTGTGGGTGGGTGTATGGGGTGTATGTGTGTGGAGTGTGTATGTACAGTGTGTGGGTGGGTGTATGGGGTGCATGTGTGTGGAGTGTGTATGTACAATGTGTGGGTGGGTGTATGGGGTGCATGTGTGTGGGCTGTGTATGTGGGGTGTATGGGTGTGTGTGTGGAGTGTGTATGTACAGTGTGAGGTGTGGGGTTGTATGTGTGAGGTGTATATATGGGGTGTATGTGGGATGTGTATGTACAGTGTGGGATGTGTGGGTTGTGTGGGGTGTATGTGTGTGGGGGTGCGGGTTGTGTAGGGTGTGGGTTGTGTGCTGTGTGGCGGGGGGGGTGCGTCCATAGCGTTCGTATCTCCTCCTCAGTCGTGCATGAGAAAGTGGCCTCCCAGGTTTTGCAGCACTCAGGAGCCGATTGAGTGTGATAATTGTCACTTTTGCAATCACGGCAGGCACTCAGGAAGTGCCTCTGCAGCTTCTCTGTGTTTCCTCCGTGGCTAATGAGCCTGAGTGCTCTGCGCATCGTCGGCCGTGTGTCCTCCTTCCTTTGCCAGCTGCTGCTCATGGCACCCCTTGTGTGCTCATTCACGTGAGGAGCCCTTAGCCCTGGGGACAGGAACTGCGCGTATGACAAAGCGCTTTCCCCGTTTGTTTGGCTTCATTTTATGGTGTTGAGTTTTTGATACACAGGAATTAGTAAATGTGAACTGTATCTACTTTTTGTAAGGAGATGGGGTTTCACCATGTTGCCCAGGCTGGCCTTGAACTCCTGGCCTTGAGCAATCCTCCTGCCTCAGCCTCCCCAAGTGCTGGGGCCACAGTCTTGAGCCACTGCGCCTGGCCTGGTATCTGTGTTTTAATGGCCTGTGCCTTTGCTGTCATTCTTAGAGAAGCCTGTTTGACCCTCAACATCTTTCTGATACTCGTACAATTCTTTGTTCAAATTAAAAGCTTTCATCCATTTGGAGCTGTGTGTTTTCACATGAGGAAGCTGCTGATCTTTATCGGGTTTTAAGATGGTGGACGACGCTTTCTCAGGCCACTCATCAAATCTCCATCCTCAGCTGTGAACAGAAGAGCAGCCCTCGTCACAGGCTTATTCAATCCATTGTCTGTCTTGGGCTTTCTACTCTAAGCTATTATTTATACAATTATTTATAAAATAGCTGCATGTCTAGTGATTAAACGTGTCCCCATTACTATTTTAGGACTTTCTTGCCTATTATTCTCTTGCTTTTACTCTCTCATGTGAACTTGAGAAATCTTTTGCTGAAATTCGATTCCATGTGTGTGGGTTGCATTTACCCAATGTCACCCAGCAGCACGGTACCACAAATGGCTGTGGGGTGGGCTTCTGGGCCCCCTCGTTCCTCTGATCACAGAGCCCTGACATATGTGCGTTTGTGGATTCCTTTCCTTTATGGGGTGTTGCATACATTGTCCATCTCAGGCTTTCTGTCCTTTTTTTTTTTTTGAGACATCTCACTCTGTTGCCCAGGCTAGAGCGCAGTGGCATGATCACAACTCACTGCAAGCTCCACCTCCTGGGTTCAAGCAATTCTCCTGCCTCAGCCTCCCGAGTACCTGGGATTACAGGTGCCCACCACCACGCCCAGCTAATTTTTGTGTTTTTAGTAGAGACAGGTTTTGCCATGTTGGCCAGGCTGGTCTCAAACTCCTGACCTCATGATCTGCCCACCTCAGCTTCCCAAAGTGCTAGGATTATAGGCATGAGCCACTGCGCCCAGCCCTTTTTTTTTTTTTTTTGACATAATCTCACTCTGTCACCATGCTGAAGCATGATCTCAGCTCACTGCAACCTCCACCTCCCAGGTTCAAGCAATTCTCCTCCCTCAGCCTCCCAAGTACCTGGGATTACAGGCACATGCCACCACACCCAGCTAATTTGTGTACTTTTAGTAGAGACAGGATTTCACCATGTTAGCCAGGCTGGTCTCGAACTCCTGACCTCAAGTGATCCACCTGCCTCGGCCCTTGAAAAGTGCTGGGATTACAGACGTGAGCCACCACCTGTGTGTTTCTACAAATCTGGACAGTCCTTAGTTTCTCAGTGCATGGCTTCCCCATGTGGAAATCCTACTGGAGGCGGGTGGGACCTCCAATTGACCCTCAGGGTTACCAATGTCTCTTTCCTGTTTCTCATCTCCTGTCCATTCTGAGGGGTGTCCCGGGAAATTCTCCTGGTTCTGCACTCCAGGGAACAAGTCCTCTCTTCAGCCACATCCAGACAGCAATTTGAGCCACTTGCTTAGCCTTGGTTTTTCCAGTTAATGACTGCATCTTACATTTAGGAGACTTTCTTCCACGGGTATTTTTCATATCTGGTTTTTTTAAATAATTATTTTGATTCATAAACTCGCATTTTTGATTAATCCTTTTCTCTCATTCCTTAATGTTTTTGGAAATTCTAGCAGTCATCCTAAGACCTCTTTAATTACTCTCTTTTTCTGTCTCTTTGGGTTTAAATTCACTTATTTTGTTGGATTTCTTGGCTGACTCTCCTGGAATTGGATTTCCTCAGGTGCTTTGTCATTTTTATTTATTTGAGTCAGGGTCTCGCTGTCATCCTGGTTGGAATACAGTAGTACAGTCATCACTCACTACAGCCCCAAACTCCTGGGCTCAGGTGATCCTCCTGTCTCAGCCTCCTGAGTAGCTGGGACTACAGGCATGTGCCACCACACCCAGTTAATTTTTCTTTTTTCTTTTTGTTTTTTTTTTTTTTTTGGTAAAGACAGGGTCTCACAGGGTTGCCCAGACTGGTCGCAAACTCCTGGGCTCAAGTGATCCTCCTGCCTCGACCTCTCGAGGTGCTGGGATTACAGGCACGAGCCACCATGCCCAGCTACCTTGTCATTTTGCTGAGCGCTCATCTTTTACAGAAGTTGTAGCTTAATTCCATGAGCACCCACTCTGGGAAGAAAGTTTCAGAGCATCTCCTTCCGGCACTTCTGCCTCATGACATGGAAGCCGGTGGCAGGTGCCACCCTGAGGAGGTGCCCCTTCCCCTTTCCCAGGCGGATGTCACCCTGGGGAGGTGTCCCTTCCCAGGCGTGCGCCGGCCCAAGCGCTCGTGCTGCTGCCTCTCGCTGTGGGACACTTCTGGCTGCAGCCCCCAGGGGTCCATCAGAGCGATTTCAGCATCTGTTCCATCTCAGGGAGCTCGTCCCCACCCTGAGTTCATGCCAGGATCCTGGCTGCACACCCAGCACCTGTCCCCGCCGATTGACATCAGAGCTGCACGCCCAGCACCTGTCCCACCGACGGTCCCCAGAACCTCCTGGCTTCCATGCCACTCACTGCAGCCGGCTTCACTCCTCCTGAGCTACAGAGAATTTCACGTTGTTTTCTAATGTTACTTTTAACTTTTAAAACAACTGATCTATTGTTTCTGCGTGTCTGAAACAGCAGGGGAGAGCTCTATGTCTGTGGAGCTGACGAATGTCTTCCCCACCATTTCATCTGTCACAGCTGCAGCGGGCCTGGTTCTGCAGAAACCATGACCTAAACTGTAGCCTCCTCTCTCTTTGAGGACAGAAACACATCACAGAAAAAGCCACCAGGTGTGGTTCTGCCATTCAAGGGACAGGGCTTCAGGGACAGATCATTGTGTGGAGGGGGTGGGACCAGGTGAGAAGCCTCAGGCACTTGCTCTGCTGTCCTCAAACGGCTCCATTGGTGGTATCCTGAGAGCTCAAAATGTGGGGCGCCCCTCCCCGGAGCTTCTGACTCCACAGGTCCCAGGTGGGGTCTGGGAATTTGAGGTTCTTGGGAGCTCCTGGTGACATTGGTGCTGCTGGGTCACTTTGAGAACCACTTATTTGGAAGGAAGATGCTGTTTCTCTCATTTGTTTGAGATGTTCAGTGTTTGGTGAGGTGAGCAGGAGGGTCTGGACAGCAGCTGGCCCTGAGGTGGGAATGCTGTGGCCACTGCCTCCATTGCCTCCGGTGTATATCTGCAGCCTCTCATCTCGGAAGAGATGGGTTCCTGTCTGACGTTGATGAATGGCGCCCACTGTGCCCTGGGAGATGGGATTTGCCTTTCCAGCGATAAATCCAGGCAGATCCTGCCCTGAAGATGGATCGCTGCTGCAGAACAAGGCATGTGTGTGACAAGAGGGTGGCGTTGCCCGCAGCCGCACCAGAGGAATTATCATTTCCCGAAACAGGCCTGGGCTCCAGGGGCAGGGACACGCTGAGCAGATTGTAAATCTTTTTTAAAAATCAGGTTCAATGTGAAATCTCTCAAAGGGATGCGCACAGTTTCCTCCAGAGTGAATGTGAAGCCCTGCCTTTTGTTAAAGGGGAAATTCTGTTCTGCCAAAGGAAAAGTGCTGACTGGGTACTTCTTGGGTTTGTACCAGGTGAGACAACCTGGGGGTAAGGATGCCTGGGTTCCGTCCATGTCAGCCTGGACCTCTGGTGCATCCAACCTTTTTCCTGGAGGCCTGTGCTGGAAACACAGGGATTTGCTTGGCCTCTAAGGTTTTTTCCTCATCTTGACGACACAGCTTTGCACAATGGCTAGACAGAGTCATGCTGATTCTAGGGACTAATGCAGATGGGTGGATGGATGAGTGGGTGAGAGAAGGAAGGGATAGATGGTGGCTAGGTGGGCGAATGAGTGGGTAGATTGATGGCTAAATGGTGGATAGATGGGTAGATGAGTGGATGGATGGGTGGATCGATGAGTGGGTGGAAGGATGGATAGATTGATGGTGTCTAGGTGGGCAAATGAATGAGTAGATTGATGGATAAATGAATGAATGGATGTATGGATGAGTGGTGAGTGGGTGGG
>NC_045443.1:129750790-129776514 GCF_002776525.5 Piliocolobus tephrosceles | reverse complement strand
GTGGCTAGGTGGGTGAATGAGTAGGTAGATGGATGGATAAAGGAATGAATGGATGAGTGGGTGGATGGATGAGTGAATGTATGCATGGATAGATGGACAGATGGATGAGTGAGTGGATTATGGATGGTTGGCTGGTTGGATGCAGGGTGGATGGGTGGATGGATAGGTGGATGAGTGAGTGGATGGATGGATGGATGGATGGGTGGGATGCATGGATGGGTGAATGGCTGGATGGCCGGCTAGATGCAGGGATGGATGGATGGATGGATGAATGAGTCCGCATGGACGTGCGTGTGGATGGAATGGATAGATAGTGGCTAGGTGGGTGAATGAGTAGATGGGTAAATGGGTGGAAGGGTGGGTCATTCTATCAGTTATTTTATCCAAGGAATATTGGCAAAAGGGAAGAGAGGTGGGCTTGAGCAAATGTTGGCCATAACTTGAGAGGTAAAGTCTCATCCTCATTATTTTCAAGGTGAAAACCAGATTTTTTAACAGTTTAGCAGATCACTACACCCAAAAGGAAACACAGTTCATCACACAACTAAACCTATCAGTCAAGAGCCAAGTTATCCCCAAATTCTCCTTCCCACTTACAAGGGCAGACTGCCCACAAGGGCAAAAAGCCCAGAAACGCCTCCTCACAGGCTGCGTGGGAGTCAAAGCCTCAAGCTCAGAATGGTGCCAAGTGAAGAGGTGAACTTTGGCCACAGAAGCAGCCACGGCGTCTCTCCAGTCTTGTGAGTGGGCATCCCAGTTAGTGGCCCAAAGAGAGAAAACTGCTCATCCCCCCAGATGCTGGAGCCCCTCCCAAGGTAGCCACGTGGGCACACAGATCTTGGGAAGGAAGATGCCCAGCGGAGACCAGGGAGGAGCTAGACGTGGGGGACACTCAGTGCCACCTGCCTGTGGACCCCCTCATCCTATTCCTGCCACAGAAAACGCCCTGTCCTCCGAGACTGCAGGCTGCGCTTAGCACCCAGGTCCTGGCTCCTTGCTGAGCCTGCGGCTGTGCCACACACCATCTTTCCTGCAGATGAGAGTGCTTGGTGCTGGTCTCCAGGACATTGTCAGCAAATGACCCTCCCAGGAAATCCTCCATATTGCTCTCCCTGTGTGAGGGACCCCGTGGGGAGAGAAGCAAGGGGCTGTGCGCCTCTCTCTCTGTCTCCCTCTGTCTCTCTGTGTGTCTTTCTCTGTGTCTTCGTCTCTCTCTTCTCTATAATCTGTTTCTTTGTCTGCCTCTCATGTCTCTCTCTGTGTCTCTGTCTCTATCTCTGTATGTTTTTGTGTCTCTATGTCTGTATGTCTCTCTCTCATTAGATGGACGTGGACAAGCCCCTGCGTGTCCCCCACCACCATCTCCCCTCCCTCTACATGTCCAGCCGCCATCCCTTAGGAGTCCTTTGGCTAAGCCCTGGACAGAGTATTGGGGAGGGGGACGCAGCCCCTCGGGCCTGGCCCAGAAGCCCCCCTGACCCTGCTGTCCGCCCCCTTGCACCCTTTCTATCCCCTGCTGCAAGTCAGGGAGGGCCAGCACCCAGGAGGTGATAGAGGGCACCTGGGTCCCATGCTGGGTCCCATGTGGCCATGCGAGGCTGCCCCCTCATGCCCACAGGCCGTGCTGTGCTGCCTCGTGAGCCACGTGGTGGCTGTGATGGTGCCAGCCTGGCACTATGGGACTGTGTGCCGGTTGGCACGTGTTTCCTCATGATACAAAGATGACTGGCTTCATTCTTGAACCTCAGTCTTGGAGCCAACAAGCAGGATCCAGTGGACCCTGGGTCATGCCAACCTTGCCCGGCCCTCGGAGTGGTCCGTGTACTCGCCAAGCCCCGGCAGGGCAGCGCTCTTGGGACGAGGGAGGAAGCACACCCCCCTGGAGGAGCTGCTCGTGCTCTCCACCGAGGCCAGCACACACACAGCCTCACCGAGAGCCGAGGCCATGCCCAGCAATCCTCCCCGGGCTGCACTGGCATCCAAGCGGTACCGGGCACTGCGTCCTGGACTCCGTTTAGAACCTGACTGTGTGTGCGGGGCCTGCAGCCCGATAGGCGGGCTGGTGAATTGCAGCTCGGTGTGCGAGGAAGGACTTTTGTGCCTGAGAGCCTGGGCTGTGTCGCCTGCAAATCGCACGAGAAAGAGCTGGGGCTCAGGTGAGGCCCTGATGAAACCTAAGTGTGTCTGTTCCGCTGAAGCGGCCGCAAAGCCACCTGGAGCTGCATGGACCTGACGTCCGGAAACCAACAGTGATCGTGTCACGTTTCCTCCCAAACGCCTTTGAACGGGCAGGACAGCGGGACGGCGCGGCAGTGAGGACCCTGACAGGATAGCACCAGCGCAGGGTGGAGGCCGGCAGGTTTCTCCAGGCTCACAGCCTCACACTGGCTTTGCCTGTCAGCCAGAATCTTCCAGCTCCACGTAGAACAGTGAGACGGGCCTCTGTGACGGGTGTGCATCCTCTGCTCTGCAAGATCAGAAACTGAGCGGGAACGGGCTGCCACCACCTGCCGTGGTCTCCAAGTGGCTTTATCGTTATTCAGGACAGCACAGCCAGCAGGCCAGGAGACAACGGCCATTGGTGAGATGGTTTGTTACCCATGGATCCCAGAGAAGGGGGTACCACCAGGCAGGGCCACCTGGGAGGCACCAGGCTGGGCAGGAAGCAGAGGGTGTGAGGGGGACGTGGCCAGGAACGGGCAAGGCCGGGTGAGCAGGCCTGGGGGACCTGGCTTCCATCGTCTCAGCAGCTCTGGGGCAGGGGCCATCCTCCCGAGTGGCTGAGGGGGAGGATGGCAGCCCAGAGTGAAGGACAGAGGCAGTGGGCTGTGGACTCGCGTTACCTGGTTTGCACTTGGAAAGACGCACAGGGGGGTGCTCACTAGCTCTCGGAAATCACTCACCTGGCAGGCGCAGGCCTCTCAGGCCGGTGAGGTTCCAGATGTCAAAGGATCAGATACAGAAAATATGAAAGCATGATTAAGACACGCGCTCAGCTCCTGCTTGTCACCTTCGTCCCTGGGCTCCTGCTGACGGTGGAGTCGCCGGCATGGGGAGGGACAGTGGAATCTCAGGCGTGGTAAGGGATGGTGGAGTCGCTGGTGTGACAAGGGCCAGTGGAATCTCAGGCATGGTTCTCCAGTCATCTCCGAAGGAGCCACCATCAGGGACCTCACATGGGGCACTCTGGAATCGGCTCCCTCTTCTCCAGGTGCCCTTGGGGGCGGTCCCCCTCCTGGTAATCCTTGTGAGGGTGGTGTCCCGGCTTTCACCTGGGAGGACTGAGGCACCCAGACCCCCATTCCCAGGCCTGACCTGGCAGGAAGGGGGGTGGTTGAGGACTCGGAGTCATGGGTGCCCCCTGGACTCATGCTGCAGGGAGGGCATGTGGACATGGGCGGAGTCGTGCCTGCATCTCCAGGGATGCTCCGTGACCCAGCTGTTCTGGACCGTCAGTGCCCATGCGTGCCAACTGATGCACTCAAGGCTCTTTCTTTCAGCTTCCAGGGCGTGTCTGCATTCTGTTCCAGAGAGCTGGCAGCAAGTTGGGGGCCTCCTCAGGTGCCTCCTCGAGACTGCGGAGGCCACAGTGGGCCTCACGTCCCCTGGAACACTCCTCCTCAGACATGAGGGCTGACCCCAGAGCCCCTGGTGCTCACACAATGAGCTGTCCCTGCAGGTACATCACAGTGGCTGATAGGGAGGACAGCCGAGTGCACGTGTGTGTGAGTATGCCTGTGTGTGAGTGTGCCTGTGGGTGGGTGGGAGTGTATGTGTGACTGTGTGTCTGTGTGTGTGTAGGAGTGTGTGTGCCTGTGTGTGGGAGTGTGTGTGTGTGTGGTGGGAGAGTGTGTGTGTGTGTTGTGGTGGAAGTGTATATGTGACTGTGTGGTGGGAGTGTATGTGTGACTGTGTGTGTATATGTGACTGGTGGGAGTGTATGTGTGACTGTGCGTGTGTGCCTGTGTGTGGGTGAGAGTGTGTGTGACTGTGAGTGTGCCTATGTGGGTGGGAGTGTGTGTGTGCTTGACTGTGTGCCTGATTATGTTGCATGCGTGTGCATCGATGGTGCATTTTCATGTGAGTGTGAATGTGACTGATTCTAAGAATTGGCTCACACAATTGCGGGGCTGCCAAGTCTGAGATCCTTAAGGTGGGCAGCAGGCGGGGTTTCTGCGTCGTTTCCGTGCCGTCGTCTGAAGGCTGCAGACCTGTTGAGGTTTCTGTGTCGTTTCTGTGTCACGGTCTGAAGGCTGCAGACCCAAGTGGGGTTTCCGTGTTGTGGTCTGAAAGCTGGCGTCCATCTCTGGGAACCCCCACCCCTGTCTTTGCTCTCGAGGCCTGGCTGGGTGGGGCCTGCCCATGTGCCTGCTGCTATGCGGAGTGCCCACTGACGCAGGCGTCACTCACAGCTGCAGACACGGTTCCAGCAGCACCTCACATCCACTGAATAACGGGACCTTCACCTCCTGAGCCGACGTAAAACATGGGCCACACGGGCCACAGCCCACAGGCGTGGATTGCAGGGCAGGAGTGTGGTGTGTGATCACATGGCCTGCAGTTGGGGACCAGGTTTGAAGTCTGGCTGCCCCGGGTGCCAGCTGGGTGACTTGGACACACTCTTCAGCCTTCCCGTGCCCGTCTCCTGATTCCCGCAAATGGTCTTGAAGGACCTGCCCCAGGGTCCCCTTGACAGGGAGGGGGAAATGCTCTGTGAAGCCCTGGGCCTGCTGCCTTTCGCAGAGAGAATATCTGGGAAAACCATGGTGGAGACAGAGGATGAGGGACAGAACGGCCAGGTGGACGGGAGTGGGTGGACGTGGTGAGTGGACCACAGGCTGAACCCGGTGAGACTGCAGATACACAGCTGTTTCTGGCCAGCACGGAAGGCGGCTGCGTGTGGTTTGACCAAATGGACACAAATAGACATGAGGCGTTGTCTTGTATTAGGTCAGTGCAAAAGTAATTGCAGTTTCAGATTGTGAATTTTAAATCATTATAACTAGGCTGTTCGTGGAAGCGTTTTCCCTGCAAAAAGTTGTCGAGAGGCTGCGGAAGTGACAGTCGGTTGGCGAGAGGTCAGGTGAATGTGGCGGATGAGGCAAAACTTCGCAGCCCAATGCATTCAGCTTGTGAAATGTTGGTGGTGTGATGTGCAGCCAGGCGTGGTGGTGGAGAATTGGGCCCTTTCTGTGGACCGAGCCCGGCGGCAGGCGCTGCAGTTTTCGGTGCAACTCATGGATTTGCTGAGGACACTTCTCAAGTGTAATGGTTTTGCCAGGATTCAGAAAGCTGCTGTGGGTCAGGCCAGAGAGCGGTGGCCAGAGAGTGACCCCCAGGCAGTGACCACCAGTGACCCCAGACAGCGATGGCCAGAGAGTGATCAGGCCCTTTTTTGGTGCAAGTTTGGCTTTTGGCAAGTTGGAGCTTCTCCTCAATTCAACCGTTAAGATGGTCATCACTGGTCATCGTATAAAATCCACTTCTCATTGCACATCGCGATCCAGTCGAGAAACAGTTCATCATTGTGTAGAATAAGAGAAGACAATGCTTCAAAACAGTCATTTTTTAAAAGTTTCACTCAGTTCATGAGGCACCCAGTTATTGAGCTTTTTCACCTTTCCGATTTGCTTCAAATGCCGAACCCCGGTAGAATGGCTGGCGCTGAGTTCTTCGGCAGCTTCTCGTGTGGTTGTGAGAGAATCGGCTTTGATGGTCACTCTCAGTTGGTCGTTGTCAACGTCTGACAGCAGCCACTGCGCTCCTCACATCTTCAAGGCAAAACTTCTCCTTCACAAAACTCCCCAAACCACCACTGCCCTGTATGTCGCTGGCAGCTTCTGGCCACCACTGCCCTGTGTGTTCATGGGCAACTCCTGGCCACCACTGCCCTGTGCGTCGTCAGCAGCTCCTGGGCCAAGTGCGTTGTTGATGTTGTGAGTTGTCTCTGTGGCTTTACGACCCATGTTGAACTCTAATAAGAAAATCGCTCAAATTTGCTTTTGTTTAACATCATTCCCGTAATCTAAAATAAACAGCAAGTAACAAGTCATTAGCAAAATCATAAAGTGAGAAATGCACATTAAAATGGTAAATAACATAACATTTATTGGAGCACATATTCCAATATCAAACGGCAAATATTCCAACAACGTGAGACCACAGCTACTTCTGCACTCACATAATAACTCAGTTGAAACACACGACGAATTTGTCACCTGCTGCACCCGGGCACCATTGTGTCATCTACAAGGCCCCAGGAGGCTGCCGTGGGTGAGGCCTGGTGAAGTCAGGAGCACCGTGCATACGTGTCTGCATTATTTTCAGGGATAAAAGTCATATATTCAGGGCCGGGCACGGTGGCTCACACCTGTAATCCCAGCACTTTGGGAGGCCAAGGCAGGCGGATCATGAGGTCAGGAGATCGAGACCATCCTGTCTAACATGGTGAAACCCTCTCTTTACTAAAGTAAATACAAAAAAATAGCTGGGCGTGGTGGTGGGCGCCTGTAGTCCCAGCTACTTGGGAGGCTGAGGCAGGAGAATGGCGTGAACCCGGGAGGCAGAGCTTGCAGTGAGCCAAGACCGTGCCACAGAGCGAGACTCTGTCTCAAAAAAAAAAAAAAAAAAAAAAAAGAGAAAACCGTACATTCTCAGCACGAAAATTCGGATACTACAGAAATGCCTCATAGGAAATAAAACATTCTGTCCCGTGATAACCGCTGGAAACAGTTTCTTCCAGATGTCTATATGTGTGATTTTCAAAATTCTTGTTTTTACAAAACTAGCAAATGTTCCTAATAGCATATGTTTCAAAAAACATGCTATTTTGTGATGTAGCAATAGCAAATGCATATTTCCAGGAGCTGGAGGTGGAGACCAAGGGAAGGGGCAGATGCCGTCCCTCTCTGTGGCCAGGGCCCTCACGGGCATATTCTGCCAGGTCAGGAGGACTCTGGGGAAAGGGCCGTGCAGCGACTGGGAGGAGGGTCCGGGCACAAGGGGCACTGAGAGGCTGCAGGCGGGCGGGGCCGGTGTTCTCAACGGAAGAGCCAGGGGCGCCTCGGCTGGAGAGGGGCCCCCGGGCTCACCCACCTGCCCAGCCGGCATGGTTCCTGGTCAGGGCCGGTTCCCACCTGGTGTGGTTTAGAGTTCGGGGCAGCTGGGAGAAGCTCCAGGCCCAGGTTTCACTCCAGTTTCCCATGTAGTCAGGCAGGGCTGAGGGATGCAAGGTGTGTCAGCCGTGTCCAGCGCCCCGGCACCCACCAGTACCTCATGGGGAGGGTGTGCTCGGTGCCCGAGAAGCCAGAGGGTCCCACGAGCAGTGGGGATGGCCACAGGGGGGTCTTCCACGCACGGTGCCGCAGAAGCCGAGCCACAGAATGAAATGAGCCTGGAGTCCAGGAGAGACGCACAGCACCCTGCAGCGAGGCTGAGCGCCGGTCCCTGTTCCCACGCAGGAAGTCCTGTTCCCACGCAGGAAGTCCTGTTCCCACGCAAAGTCCTGTTCCTGCGGGAAGGGCTGGCTGCTTAACCACAGGGCACTCCAGGAAGGGACCGTCTGGTCACTGCGGTGGCGAGAAGAAAATGAAGAGAGCAAGAGAGACGGCTTCTGAGTAAAGTTCACGGCGCTGCCAGCAAGGCCGGGCACTCCTGCGTGGTGCGGCCGTGTTTCCCGTGGAGACAGAGGCCGGGGCAGCAGTTCACACCCAGCCACAGGCCCAGGTAGGACAGTGCCAGGCTTCCAGAGCTTGCCCCTTCACAGTGAGGACGCCCCTCCGTACTGCCCTGCCGGTGACAGCTCCAGCTTTGTCGACGATTGGGAGTCAGGTCTCCCCCGCCCACCACCACCCTGCGAGAGTCAGGTCTCCCCTGCCCACCACCACCCTGGAATTCACCTTCCAGATGTTCATCCGGGACGCACTGAGACCCAGAGATCTGTTGGGGCCGGGGGCCAGGCAGGGGTCTCCCCTGCTCCCGATGAGGGGGCCCAAGTCCATGAGCGCCTCCCCTCCGAGCAGCCACCAGGAACCCCGACACCTGCCCTTTGCTTGCTGCTCCCGTCAGGGGGTTTACCAAGTCAGCCCAGGAGCCAAGGGGCAGGGGTGGGTGGCCCTGTTCAGTGACAGCTCCACAGCTCCAGTCAAAGAGGCAGCTTCAGGCTTAGCCTGGTGGCCAGGGCTCCCTGCCACCCTGCACCAGCCATGTGGCCTCAGGCAGGGGACCAAGCCTCTGTGCTTCCTCTTCACACTGCTGCCACCTCCTGGGCCCGCTTTATTGGTTAGGGATAGAACAGCAGAAGTTCTCTTGGTTCCTTAGGCTCGCACTGATGGAGGTTTGTATCTCGGAACACAGCTGAATGCTTCACCAGTGACCGCAGGGGCGTGGGCTCTAACAGTCCACTGCCATCCTTGTTATACAGGCTCTGGTGTGCATATTTATTGCCTCATGGTCTCGAGATGGCTGCCTCTCCTCCAGACCTCACATCCACATCCCTAACAAAAAGAATGGAAAAGGGCAAAAGGTTCTGCCAGCTGAGGCTATTCCCTTTTTTAAAAATCAGGATAGGCCGGGCATGATGGCTCACACCTGTAATCCCAGCACTTCAGGAGGCTGAGGCGGGTGGATCACAAGGTCAAGAGATCAAGACTAGCATGACCAACATGGTGAAACCCTGTCTCCAGTAAAAATACAAAAATTAGCTGGGCGTGGTGGTGGGCGCCTGTAATCCCAGCTACTCGGGAGGCTAAGACAGGAGAATCGCTTGAACCCAGGAGGCAGAGGTTACAGTGAGCCAAGATCACACCACTGCACTCCAGCCTGGTGACAGAGCAAGACTCCATCTGAGAAAAGAAAAAATCGGGATAAGTCACAGCTTTACCAAGAGCCCCATTCTGAGGCCCCTGCTTACACCTCATCGGCCAGTATTCTATCAGCGGCCACCTCCAGCTGCCAGTGGGCCAGAGAATTGGTGGTTTGTGGATGCAACCCAAGTGACTCAGCGGAGTCGGGAGCCACAGCTCCCCCCTCACTCACGGAAACAGTGCCTCCCCCCCCCCCCGCCCCCGGTGATCTGACGATGCCTCATAGCCGGAGTCCTGAGGACGCTCTCCGAGCCCCTACGTCCCTGACTGCAGCACATGTGCCTGCTCTGCACTGCCCCATGGCCCAGGGGACTGAGCTCGGGCCTCAGCATGCCTGCATGTCACTGCCAGTTAACCCCACTCATCATCCATCTCTGCTCAGAGCTGGGGTTCGGGAAGCCATCCCCGACCCCGGCCAGGGTGCACCTCCTGCCCGAGTCCCACGGCCCCGGTCGGTCCTCCGGCTGCGTCCACACACGACCAGTGTGACGTCTGATCCTTGCCGGCCTCCCCTCTAGATGACAGTTTCGCGAGGGAGGCCGTGTGTCCCCAGAGCCTCCAGGAGAACCATACAAGCCCTGTTGCTTTGCTTGTCTCGGCCAGAAGAACAGCTCCGACTTCACGGTATGGCCTTGCCCTCAGGCCCTGTCCTAGCCCCACAGGGCTGCCAAAGACGACGTCAGTCCTCAGTGGACAGGGGGATTTTTGACCTGACACCCACGCGCAGTAGGGGCTAGGGGCCCCTCTCCTGTCTCTCCTCTCGCTGTGATGCCCCAGCCCGGGGCCTACAGACGAGGGGCCCCAGGGCCCCACACATCTGTGGAGGAGTCGCTGTCTTCCCATCTGTGGCCTCTGCAGTTAGTGACGGCCCCTCAGCCACCCGTGTCTTCCTCATGTCACCAGAAAGGGGTCCCCATCCAGACCCCAAGAGAGGGCTCTTGGATCTCATACGAGGCAGAATTCGGGGCGAGTCCACAGAGTAAAGTGAAAGCAAGTTTATTGACAAGTAAATAAATGAAGTGAAGAGAAGAATGTCTACTCCACAGGCCGAGTGGCCCCCAGGGCTGCTGGTTGGTTATTAATTAACTTTTGTGGTTATTTCTTGATCATATGCTGAACAAGGGGTGGACTATTGGTGAGTTTTCTGGGAAAGGGGGTGGGATTTCCCGGAACTGAGAGCTCCACCTTGTTTAGACCATGTAGGGTCACTTCCTGGTGTTGCCATCTGTGAACTGTCATGGCACTGTGGGGAGTGTTTTAGCAGCTAATGCATTATAATGAGCGTACAATGTGCTGCGAGGACGACCACAGGTCACTCGTCGCCATCTTGGTTTTGGCGGGTCTTGGCTTCTCCAACCTGTTTGTTTGCTCGACACGGAGTCTCGCTCTGTCACCCAGGCTGGAGTGCAGTGGTGTGTTCTCGGCTCACTGCAAGCTCCGCCTCCCAGGTTCAAGCAATTCTCCTGCCTCAGCCTCCCAAGTAGCTGGGACTACAGGTGCGTGCCACCATGCCCAGCTAATTTTTGTATTTATTTATTTATTTTTTTAGTGAAGATGGCGTTTCACCATGTTGGCCAGGATGGTCATGATCTCTTGACTCGTGATCCACCTGCCTCGGCCTCCCAAAGTGCTGGGATTACAGGCGTGAGCCACTGCGCCCTGCCTACTGCAACCTGTTTTATCAGCAAGGTCTTTGTGACCTGTGTCTTGTGCTGACCTCCTCTCTCATCCTGTGACTTAGAATGCCCTCGCCGTCTGGGAATGCAGCCCAGTGGGTCTCAGCCTCGTCTTGCCCAGCCCCTGTTCAAGATGGAGTCGCTGTGGTTTGAATGATTCTGACACTCGGACTTCCACCCTGGCTGTGGGGCCAGACGGTCAGGTAGCATGGGGGTGACCACAGGCATCGTCACCCAAACCAGGACACCTGAGAGTTACCAGAGGTGCTATTAATAATCACCCCAAGTCGGGGTATCAACTAGGGTTGTCTTGGGCAGTGGGGATGCATGGCTAGTAACTAGCATTAACTAGTACTGACTGACTATCTGCTGCGTGCAAGGAAACCACAGGAGGGACAGTCTTGGCCAGCGGTGCCTGCCGAAGCAGCATGGATGTGTCACAATCCACTCCGAAATGTTACGGCCTGAGACAACCATTTCCTTGGCCCACAGCTCTGTGGGTTGGCACGTGGCCTGTGTGGAACAGAGCAGCTCTGCTCTCAGCTGGCCTTGCTGATGCCGGCAGTCAGCTGCCAGATGAGCGAGGTTGGCTGGTTGGGGTGGGGAGGAATGGGCTCAGCCGGGCGGCTTCTCTCTGTTCCATGTGGTCTCTCGTCCTCATGCTGGTGGGCAGGTTACAAGACAGAGATCAGTGTGAGCATAGGCTCCTGAGGCCCGGGCTTGGCCTTGGCACTGGGTGGGTTCTGCCCCTTCTGTTGGTCCAGGCAAATTGTGACGAAGGGCTAGGGTGATTGCGTCCCTCTCTCAGCGGGGAGAGCTGCACACATTGACACCAGAAGGTGAGTCCAGCTTGGCCCCAGTTGCTCTCAGCGCAGAGTGTCAGCCAGGCTCTGGCCTCCTTCACATGATCTTCCTCCAGTGTGGCCAAGAAGGGGAGGGCCCAGGCCTCCTGCCTCTTGAGAGCCTCTGAGAGGTGGGCCGCGTGCCTCTGGCTCCTGCAGGAGGATTTTGCCTGATCCTTAGGTGTTGGTTTCCTCTGGCCCACAGAGTAGAGAATTTATTGCCAATATTTATCTGAAATTTATAGAGGGTTTAAACTGTTTCCCTTGAGGCTGTGATGGTAGGGCCTTTAAATTCTTCCTCTGTATAAGCATCAGTCTCCCAGGGAGCATGGCAGGAGGCAGATCTGCCAGTCAGATGATGTATTGGTCCCTGGCTTCAAAATATGTGAACAATTACAAGGTCATTAACTCTGACGCAGAAAAGAGACCTGCCCCGGGCGTGGGGACGCCGCACACCAGTGCCGCTTGCCTGAGGAGTCGTGCAGGGTAGGGGTGGCGGGGGGGCACTGTCCTGTTCTTTCCCTGTTTTGCAGGGATTGGAAAGGGGATGTTGCTGAGGGCATGGGGGTTCACTCTCTGACTTTGTCACTCCTGAGCTAATGGTACTGCTGAAAAGCCAGGTCACACAAGCTGTGGGCCCGTGTGGTTAGGGGCACTCCACACACCCTGAAAACTCAGGGGTCTGCAGCCCAAGCCAGGAGACTGAACCTGCCCAGCCCCCAGCCGTGACGGTCCTTAGCTAATGATGGAAGCCAGCCGACTCCCACCACCCGGGAGCCTCGCCTCTCCTGTAGCTTCGGTCCTTCTAGAGACATGGTGGGGGGCCCGAGGGCCGAGAGACCTGAGGCTGCATTCACCCAAGAAGGGGCCTCGGCGCCACCCACAAGCTCAGCACACACCGACGGGGCTGGAACCTGCGGACCCGGCTTGGGGAGGCCTTGTAGACCGCCCAGCAGTCTCACCAGGTTCCCGCGTGGAATCTCCCCAACGCCTCAGAAAGCCCCGGGGACAGAGTGGCCGTAAGTGGCTGTGGAGCCCCTAAAGGGAACACATTCGTTCTGCAGCTGTTTATCAAGCACCTACTGTGCGCCGGGCCTCGCGCTGAGCACTGGGAGGCAGCCGTGAGCAGAAGCGACAGAAACCCTGTCCTGTGGAGCTGAGTCGCGGGGAGGGGCAGGCGGAGACGGGGTGGACAGGAAGCGGCGCCGTACTGAGGGGTGTGAGCCTCCGGTCCAGACACCCAGCCGCGGGGCAAGGACGGTGGCTCTAAACAGGACGTAGGGAGAGGACGCACACTGAAGGCTTGATGGCGACATCTGAGGTTTATTTTTACTTTTTATGTTTTCAGACAGGGTCTCACTCTATTACCCAGGTTGGAGAGTGTTAAGTGATCTTGGCTCACCGCAGCCTCAACCTCCCGGGCTCAGGTGATCCTCCCACCTCAGCCTCCCAAGCAGCTGAGACCGCAGGCACGCACCACCACACCCGGCCCGGCTACTTTTGTTTGTTTCTGTGGAGATGGGGTCTCACTATGCTGCCCAGCCTCGCTTGTTTTTAATGGACAAATAGGACTGTCCCCGTTCGCGGGGTGCGGCGTGCCACGCTCAGGTCAGGCGACCGCACAGCTGCCATCTCCACATTTGCCGTTTCCTTGTGTGGGGGCTCGGCTCCTCCTCCAGCTGCCGTCCGGGTCGTGGTCAGGCCCGCGGTCCTCCCTCAGCGGCACCGGCACCCGCTCCTCTCTGCTCGTGGTTTTGGTCCTTTTTGTTTTTTGAGACGTAGTCTCGCTCTGTCACGCAGGCTGGAGTGCAGTGGTGTGATCTCAGCTCACTGCAACCTCTGCCACCCAGGTTCAAGAGATTCTCATGTTTCAGCCTCCTGAGTAGCTGGGACTACAGGCATCTGCCACCACGCCCAGCTAATTTTTGTATTTTTAGTAGAGATGGGGTTTCATCATGTTGGCCAGGCTGGTCTCGAACTCTTGGCCTCAAGTGATCCACCCGCCTCGGCCTCCCGAAGTGCTGGGATTACAAGTGTGAGCCACTGTGCCTGGCTGGTTTCGTGCCTTTAATCTCTGGCATTGGAGCTTTGAAGGCCGGAGGCAGCAGAGCACGCAGAGACCTGGGAAGGATGCCCGGCGCGGGCACTGCCTGTGCCAAGGCCCAGAGGAGTGCGCGTGGGGGTGCCGGGAAGGCCAAGGTGCTTCGAACCCAGGGGGTGGGCGAGGCAGGTGTCAGGAGCACCTGGGGGCTTCGTGTTCCCCGGGGTGAGGCCCGAGGACAGGATGCTGTGGTGGGTGGGGGGACCAAGTCTCTGTGGCCTCAGTGCTGGGGGTAGACAGGGAGGCTGAAGCTGCTGGAGGCCGCCGTGCCAGGTGCTCCTGAAGACGGGCGGGTGGATGATGGAGGACGAGGCTCTGTCTCACCCTGGTGGAGCTTCCTCCGCTCTGACCCCTTCCGGTGAAGGGCGGCTCCGAGGCTCTTTCCCCCGTGGGCCCCCACCCCCTCCTTCTCGTGAAACCTGGGTGGTCTCAGGCTGAGGTGGAGACATCAGGAGAGTGGGAGGGCGGCGTACGGGATTCACCAGCAAGGCCCCTTCCCACCGCAAACAGAAATCCTGACGCTGGTCTTGAGGCAGAAAGGAAGCCCTGGCTCAGGGGGCTGGAAAACCCCAGGCTGGGCTCCCAGCAGCTCCAGGCCAGCTTTTCTCAGACAGTCTGTCCCACAGCAGAGACAACAGACAGAACAGAAACCCAGAAACCACGACGCTCCCAGGGCACCCTCCTGCCACGACGTGAACCTGATGCAGAAACGCGGTTCACTTCCTCGGGACACAGAGGCCAACCTCAGCTGGGCGCAGACTCCACCGTCCCGGGGAAGGAGCCAGAGCCTGTGGGTGACATGAGACTCCGGGGTGGGGTGTCCTGGGCCGGGCTGAGCAGCGAGGAGGCTCTGGGTCGCCGGACTGGGGTCAGGGAGACTGGCGTTAGCCGCGTGCCGTGTAATCTCCTCGAGGAGGGAGCGAGTCTGGGTCTGTCCTGCGGTGGGTGGTGTGGGAGAGGCCGTAAACGATCAGCGACGTGGCCTCCCGGTTCTCTCTCCCACCTGGGACTTGGCTTCCTGAAGGCAGAGTCATGGGGAGGGAGGAGCCCCTGCTCCTCACACAAGGGACTGGGGCTCTGGGGTGGGCTGACGGGCGGCCCCCAAGGATGCAGCTAGGGCCCCTGTGAGGGTGGCCCTCTTTGGGAAAAGGGGTCTTTGCAGACGTGATTAAGATAACAGCCTGGAGATGAGAGCAGCCTGGACGAGGATGAACCAGAGTCCAGGGATGACTGAGGGATCCGAGCTCCGCTGGGCAGAGGCTCTGCCCCGTGTGCCCCCACGGCTGGCCTGCGCTCGGCACCTTCTCAGCACCGCGGAGGGAACAGGCAATGCCAGGGCTGCCCACCCTTTCTCGGGTGGTGGGGATTCAGGAGATGAGGCGAGCACAGTGCCCGCCCTGGGCCTGGCGCACTCGTCCAGTGCAGGAGGCTCAGGCTGAGGACCTGAGCACAGCGGAGCTTGGGCCACGTGGATCAGACCCCTTTGTTCAGTGACGTCAGCCTGTGGGTGGCACCAGCATTTTTTTATGGGGTGGGTGGGATGGGACAGGGGCTGGCTGAGGGCTCTCCAGGGAAGCTGATTAATAGCAGACATGGGTTTAGATGTGGATGTTCATCTAAGGAATTGACTCACACGGTTCTAGAGGCTGAGAATGCCGAGACTGGCTGTCGGCTGGCAGGCGCCCAGGGGAGCCGGTGGCGTGAGCTCCAAGCCTGAAGGCAGGAGAGGACCCACGTCCCAGCCCGAATCGAGCAGTGTGTGAACACTCCCTCAGCCTTTCTGTCCTACTCAGGCCTGCAGGGGACAGATTTAAACACGGCTCCCACCAGAGGCCATGCACAGACCACCCAGAATAAGGGGAGAGCAAATGTCCCGTTGCTATGTCCCCTGCCACGTTGACACAAAACTAACCCTCACAGGCAGGACAGCGTGGCGGGACAGGCCGGTGTTCAGTGAAACGACACGGAAGCACAAAAGGATACGTAGTGACAGATACATCTCTACCGTGCGTGGGGGTCAGAAAGCCAGGGGCTGTGGGGGTTATTTGCTGGGCTTTTGTTCAGACCCAGGCTGCGCGTGTTCTGGGGATGCGTGGAGCGGCATCTGCACAGCAAACGGCTGTTTGTAAACAGATTGTTGGTGTGTTCGGGTGCTGGGGGAGGTGGTTGGTGCGGTGGGGCGGGGGGTTCCCTGCACAGAACAAGCAAGCACTGAGGGTAGGAACCACAGGACGAAAAACCTGGTAAGTGTTTGGGTCGGTGGAATAACTGCCCCTCAGCCCCCACGGCCGTCGTGTGACGCACAAGAGAAAGAGGAGCCTGCACCAGACACAGCCCAGACCTGCTCCTTCTCTGTGGGTGGGGTCCCCTGAAAACAGCCCCCAGGAGGCAAAGCCCTGGGACCCACCAGGCCTGCAGGTGCCCTGGGAATGGAGGGCCGGGCCCCTTGGCCTCTCACAGGCCCCTGGCTGGCTGGGCTGTCCGCCTCTGTCGGGAAGGCTGCCCACACCCAGTGCCGTCTCCCTCTAGGTGTGGCAGTGTGGTGGCAGCATGGAGGTGCTGCCCTGCTCCCGCGTGGCCCACATCGAGCGCACCAGGAAGCCCTACAACAACGACATCGACTACTATGCCAAGCGCAATGCCCTGCGCGCCGCCGAGGTGTGGATGGACGACTTCAAGTCCCACGTGTACATGGCCTGGAACATCCCCATGACGGTGAGTCCCCCACGGCGGGGAGCCGGGGCCACGCCCCAGGGTCGGGGTCAACGTCATGGTAGGGCGCAGGGAGGCCCCGTGCAGGTGTGAGCAGGTGCAAGCAGGTGTGTGCCGGTGTGAGTGGGTGAGCTGTCTGCCTGCGAAGGAGCCTTCCTCACACCGGGAAGAGACCAGCTCACACCAAACTCGTTGTGGTGGATGTTTTTCTCTCAACTGCTGGTGGTTAGAAGCCAGGGAGGGGCGGCCTCTCCCCAACCTGGTGCCGCTGCCTCAGCCCCACTTAGCACCCTGCACAGTACCTGTCGGCCAGCGCGGCCCCCTCCCCTCCCCCAGCCCTGGGCAGCCTCAAATGGCTGTTTTGTGAACGGCTCATACACTGTGTGGCTTCCCGCCCTCAGCACCACATTTTCCAGGTCACCCCCGCCGTGGCTGAGTCACGTCCATGGTGTGAACGGGCCGGTTGTGTGGCTCTGCTCCTTCGTGGATGGATGTTTTGGCTGTTTCCTGTTGGGTTTTGGCCTGTGAGTGGCTGACCTGCTTCAAGTCGAGGACTGCCGTTTGTTTTCTAATTTGTAGTCGACCAATTTCCCATAAAGAGCCTGAATTCTGGCTTTTCTCAAAGCGCCCCAGCCCCCACAAGCCTAAGAAGGGCAGGTGCTGAGACAGGAGGCCGCGACCCTCCGCCCATCCTGCCACCCCCCAGCGTCTCTGGGAACCACCCCTTCCTTCCCTGGCCACTGTAGGCATTGGGTCCCTGAGTTCTGGGAGGACTCATCTTAGGAACAGCCTTGTGTTTTGCATCAACCCCAGTAAGAACCAGATCTGAAGTCATGACCCAGTGTGCACACACACGTGTATATTTACATCCGTCCACATACAGCACTTTGCATCCGCAGTACCAGTCATCCTTCTCATTCACAATATACTACTTCTTAAAAATTCCGCTGTGGCACCTAAATTGGTTCACCACCCCCTGCTGGATTGCACCCTCGCGTGTGGGCGACACGGCCTGGAGGGACCCCAGGCTGGACCACTCACCGTGCACACCCAGCACCCCACCCCCAGATCAGCTCCCACGGCAGCTTCTGTCAGGCAGGTCAGGAGTCTGTGGACACGTGCACTTGTGTCTGACAGATGAGAAGAGGGTACCCGGTGCTCCTACAGCCTTGTTTCCCACAAAGTGATTTGGAAAACGTGCAGGGTGACGACGTCCCCAGGTGTGTGGGCAACTGAGTGAGGGGCTCCAGGCCCCCGGGCAGTGAGGCCGGCAAATGCCTGTTGCCTCCCTGTGTCCAAGGGCCCTGGCGTGAGCCCCTTGACTAATCAGAGCCTCATAACAAAGCAACAATGAGTTTCTGGTGTGATCGCCCCACTTTACCAATGAGAAACTGAGGCACAGAGAGGGTAAGGGACTGTCCCAGGGCCACACACCAGAAGGTGACAGGATTCAAGCCCAGGCCGTGCAGGCCAAGTCGTCTGCCCTCCTCACAAGGCCTGAGCCTGGAGGGTCCCTGGGCAGGAGGCAGGTGCTCCCTCAGGGCTGGCTGCCCGTCAGAGAGTGCTGGGCCCACACCCCCTCAGGCCCCACAATCCCAGGAAGACACAGACCCCACACTCGGCTGTGGGTTCTCACGGCAGAGGCACGGGTCAAAGTCAGCAGAGGGAAGAGAGCCCAGGCCGGGCCCAGGAGAGACCGGGCGTGAGCTCCCAGGTGTCCCCTCCCAGGGGGGTCCCATGGACTTGATTCTCCAGCACCCATGCGTGACAACACGTGCCAGGTGGGGCCAGCCAGGAGCCCCCGAGCCTCGGTGTCCAGGGTCCTCACTGGGCTGGTCTTGTGGACATGGCTGACCTTGGTCTCCGCCCTCCAGCGGCCATGCCAGGTGAGCAGGGCCGTCTTCTCAGGCAGGAGGTTCCTGGGCCCAGGTGGGTGTGGACAAGCTGGCTGCAGCGGGGGCTGTCTGTCCAGGCCGGGGCTGGTCTTCGGCAGGGCCCTTCCCCTCGGGAGCAGCTGCCTCGGACCCTCTGTGGATATTGGGAGGCTGAGGGTCCCACCTGGGTGGGGCCTCAGCCCCCGAATCCCTGGGGGTGGCTGCTCCTGTGAGGGGACTCGGTCCCTGGAGCCCCCCAACCTCATCATGGGGACGGTGACACTCATGTGCCCTCCCGCCTCCTTCTGGCCTTGCAGAACCCAGGGGTGGACTTCGGGGACGTGTCTGAGAGGCTGGCCCTGCGCCGGAGGCTGAAGTGCCGCAGCTTCAAGTGGTACCTGGAGAACGTGTACCCGGAGATGAGGATCTACAACAACACCCTCACGTACGGAGAGGTAGCGCCTCCCCCGAGGGCCCCGCGCAGCCCGACAGGCCTTCCACCCGGACTCCCGCACACACGTGTGCGTTCAGGGGGAGGCAGGCACATCCACGTGCACACACAAGGTGCAGGTTCACATGAACACATGCACCTGCAGACACGCGTGTCCATACACACCCATTCCTTCACAGGGACCTGCCTAGAGGCAGACGTGTAGTCACATCTATGCATACACGTGTTCATATGCCTGATTCAGACATATCTATGCACTCACGTGTATGTGCACACAGGCATGCATGCGCTCACCTAGACGTGTGTAAAGGGACACATTCACAGGCATGTACGCAAATCCATGCAAACATATGTACAAGTGCACGTGGACACGAGTATACATCTGCACACAGTTTTGCTCATGTAGACAGAGCTCTTCATACACAAATGTATGTTTCACGAAGTGCGTGAACCCCAAAGGGGCTTGCCTGTGCACAGATAAACATACAAGCACTTGTTATCAAGGAACAATAGTGTGCGTGTGTACACATCTGCATCCACAGATGCAGAGCCGTGTTCATACCCCACCACGTGTGCATGCAGGTGCTCACACAGACACACACGATGGGCGATATGCACGCCCACACTCATACAGGCACATCAGCTACACAGAGACCCCGTCTCCACCGGCCCCCACCTGCACTGCGCTCTGTAAAGCAAGCAAGGTGCTGCTTTTCTGCCCTCTCCCCGGTCTGTGCAGGGGACAGGGTGCCTCCCACCATGGGACTCGAGTGTCCCAGCCCTGAGCTGGCATTTGGATGGAGCAAGGAGAAGGGTCCCTGGGGTGGATGGTCCTCGCTGAGCCTCCCCTCCCTCAGCTGCTGGTCCCCCTGCGCTGACTCCAGTCCCTTGGGCACAGAGGTGTCCCAGGCAGCGCTGAGAGTGCATCATGCGCCGCCCCGTCCCCCAGCCTCCCTATGCTTCTGCTCTGCCCACTCCATCCTCAATCAGCCGAGCTCAGGCACCGCCCACCCAGAGCAGCTGGGTGTTTCTAATTTGTAGTCAACATCCAAACTCGGTTGGGCTTTCTCAGCGGTCCCAATTCAAACCTGTGTGACCTCTTGCGGTGGCCATGATGGAGGGGTTAGCTGCTGCTGCAAACCCAGCAGCCTGGAAACGCAGTGGACAAAAGCAATAAGCGTCTACCCTTGCTCACAAGCCAGGGCCACCTGGGCAGTGCTGCTGGCCTGGGCCAGGCTGTGCTGATCTCGGATGGGCCTGTTCTGGTGGCTGGAGGTTGGCTGCCCGATGACAACTCACTCCCCAGCAGGCTGGCCCGGGCTTGTTCAGAGTGGTGTCAGGATTCCTTCCAGACGGAGTGGAAGCTGGAAGGTCTCCCAAGGATCCAAGCCAAGGCCAGCCCAGACTCCAAGGCCGGCGAGCGGTCTCTACCCACTCAGTGGGAGCTGCAAGGGTGCAGGGAGCAGGCGACAAGGCAGGGAAGCCCCCCCCCCATGGCTGAGGGTCTCCATCCCTGCGCCTGAGAAAGGCTTACACTGCTGTCTTCAAGCCTTCCCTATTGACTGATGGCCACGTCTCCATCTGTGCATGGCAGATACAGCCATGTCTCCATCAGTGACAAACTCGGTTGGCCACCCCTTCCCGGGAGGTCCAGCAAGTCCCTTCCCAGGCAGCCCACCCAGCCAGAGCACTCCACAAGCCCCCCTCCTCCCGGGAGCACCTCCTTAGGTGCTGGCTGCGTGAAGCTCTGTGGGGCTCCACCCTCAGGTGACCCTGGACTTTCTCCTGGGGCTTCTGGTTGCAGGTGAGAAACAGCAAAGCCAGCGGCTACTGCCTGGACCAGGGAGCGGAAGACGGCGACCGGGCGATCCTCTACCCCTGCCACGGGATGTCCTCCCAGGTAGGAGCAGCAGCAGCCACCCATGGAGCTCCCAAGGGGGGCACCCCAGGCCACCCGGACCCCACACCCTGGGCAGAGGCACGGGGCCAGTCTGCTGGGGTGTTCTGATGCCACCAGGGCTGCATTCCAGGGCTTGGAGCAGCCTGAGGGTCCCTCTAGAAGAGGCCTCCCAGTCTGCCCCACCTGGAAGGCAGCAGAACGTGGTGAATTGTACAGCCTGGGCCGGGCGCAGTGGCTCTCACCTGTCATCCCAGCATGATGGGAGGCCAAGGCAGAGTCTGCTTGATCACGTAAGCCCAGGAATTGAGACCAGCCTGGGCAGTGCGGCGAAACCCTGTCTCTACAAAAAATACGAAAGTTAGCCGGGCATGGTGGTGCATGCCTGTAGTCCCAGCTACTCGGGAGGCTGAGGCAGGAGGATCACCTGAGCCTGCGATGCAGAGGTTGAGCCAAGATCGCGCCACTGCACTCCAGCCTGGGCACCAGAGAAAGACCCTGTCTCAAAAAAATTAAAAGGAACCAGGCCTTTGGGGTCAGATGGGCTGTGGGCATATCACTGCCCCCTCAGTCAAGAGAGATGGCAACAGTAGGTACCGCTCAGGGCTGTTGGTGATTAAAGTGGAAGATGTGGAAGCATTTGCCCCACGGTGGGTTAATATGGAAATAGTGCTGTTGCAACAGCAGTCTGTTAACCACCGAGCCATCCCCACCTGGGCGGGACTCACCTGCAGCGCGGGCCCAGCCCCGTGGAATCGGTGGTCAGGGACTGCCCATAGTGAAGGTCCGAGCCATTCTGACCACAACCTCCAGAAAGAGCTGGGCATTTCTAGCCCCACGGGAATGCGTGTTCCGCTCACACACGGCGCTTTTCAGTGAGCACTGCGGGTCACTCAAGTAAACCCGACTCCTGTCCTCCCTGAAACGAGTGGGGCCACGCTGTGAGTCTGAGCCCCGTTCACGACGTCTGGCGGGAGCCTGGCCCTGCGGAGCTTCTGGGCGCCGTCCAGCCCACATCCCCACGTGGGCCCTGCCCGGCAGGCCTCTGCCACCCACAACAGTGTCCCCAGGGTGGGAGGCTCCAGGGCAGCCGCTCAGGGCCCCGTTTGCAGCTCGCACAGCCTTTCCGTGCTTACCAGGGAGAGCCTGGGCTGGAGCACGGGCCATGGCACCCCCGGGCCTGGACACTGCTCACACAGCCCCGGTGGTCCTGTCCCCAGCTGGTGCGGTACAGCGCTGATGGCCTGCTACAGCTGGGGCCTCTGGGCTCCACAGCCTTCTTGCCCGACTCCAAGTGTCTGGTGGATGACGGCAGGGGCCGCACGCCCACCCTGAGGAAATGTGAGGATGTGGCGAGGCCCACACAGCGGCTGTGGGACTTCACCCAGGTCAGCCATTGGGGAAGGGGGGCCGTGGGGTTGGGACAGGGCCGCTGGGACCCCTGGGCGCCTCTGCCACGAGAGCCAGCCCACTGGGTGGGAGCTGGAGTGCAGGAGTGGGTGGTCAGGGGATGGGGCCTTGGATCAGCTGCTCCCTCGAGGGCCCCGATGCTCGCAGAGAGGGCAGGTGACTGGCCAGGGTCACACAGCCAGAGAGGGGCCAGGCTGGACAGTCTGATCATAGCCCTGCATCTGCCTCTTCCAGCCTCGGGTGCCCAGGATAGAGGCAGGATTTAGGGAGGGGATGAGGTGTGACTCCAACCTGGGTTGCTAACTCTGCAGGAATGATGGGTGATCCTCAAAGCTCCACTGACGTCAGCCCCTTCCTGGCCCCTGGGTGCTGCTGTGATGCTGGGTTTCCATTCAAGCTGCCCCAAGAATGAGCACGAGGGCTGAGAGCATGAAGCAGCCACCTGGGGATGGGGGTGGGGGACGAGGACGCCTGCACCCCTGGCTGACTTGGTGTGACTGTCCCCACAGAGCGGCCCCATTGTGAGCCGGGCCACGGGCCGCTGCCTGGAGGTGGAGATGTCCAAAGATGCCAACTTCGGGCTCCGGCTGGTGGTGCAGAGGTGCTCGGGGCAGAAGTGGATGATCAGAAACTGGATCAAACACGCACGGCACTGACCCCGCCTCTGTCTGGACCCCCCACGGACCTCAGGAAGGCACTGGGCCAAGCCAGTGTGGCTGAGTGGCCGGGGTATGCCCAGCAGACACAGCAGGGCAGGGCTCTATGTGCGGCCAGGACAGCAGAGGCCAAGGGGCCGGGCTGTGGCTGAGTGACCAGGGTGTCAGCCACTGCATCTGGAGTACAGCTCCTCCTAGGACAGGCGGCTCTACCCAAGGGAGGGCGTCTGGGGACAGTGACACCGACTCAAACACGTGCCTTCTCCACGGTATCTCCTGGCCAGGCTGCTGGGACAGACGCCACCTCTGCATGTACCACAGCCCCCTACGCCCCACAGGGTGGCCAAGCCCCAGACCACGCGCCAGGCGGTGCCCCGGTGTCTTCCACCCGCGGCCTCCCATGCTCCAAGCAGCCTCCCCCAGCCCTTGCAACCGCTCAGCCCTCCAACCGAGACCTAAGTCACACATCACAACGCAGCTCCTCGTGGTCTGGTAAGAGGGGTGCTGGGGGACATGGACAGTGACAAACCTGAGGCTGGTGCGACTGCTTCAGCAGAGACCAAATAAAGAGGATTAGGCAGCAGCGCTGTGTGTGTCTTCCTTGGAGCTGAGCTGGGGGGTGGGGCCTAGGCTGCCACAGCCCTCGCCTGTTTTAATAAATACAGTTTTATTGGCGCCCAGCCATGCCTATTTGCTTACTATTGTCTGTGGCCACCGCTGTGGGGCTCTCGGTGCAGAGTTGAGCCATGGCCGCGTAGCTCACAAAGCCGCAGACGTGGACTCTGGCTGACGCCTGTGCTGGGATGTGGCCTGGCAGGTGGCCTCACGTGTGCAGACAGACCATGAACTCAACACAGCCAGAAAAATGGAGGAGAGCACGTCCCCTGCAGCCGCACATGGCAGCTGGAGGCCGTCAGCCTGAGAACTCACCCGAACAGAAAACCAAAACCACGTGTTCTTATTCATGGGAGCTGAACGTTGTGTGCACACGACACAGAGAGGGAACAGCAAACGCCAGGGACTCCAGAGGGGCGGGTGGGAGGAGGACGAGGACGAGGGTTGGAAAACCACCTGTCGGGAGCCGCGTCCACTCCCCGGGTGAAGGGATTGTTAGAAGCCAAAACCTCAGCATCACGCTATACACCCACATAACAAACCCACACAGGTATCCGCAAATCTAAAATTAAAAAATAACAGGCCCGGCATGGTGGCTCATGCCTATAATCCTAGCACTTTGGGAGGCTGAGGCGGGTAGATCAACTGAGGTCAGGAATTCGAGACCATCCCAGCTAACATGGTGAAATCCCATCTCTACTAAAAATACAAAAATTAGCCGGGCGTGGTGGGTGCACCTGTAATCCCAGCTACTCTGGAGGCTGAGGCAGGAGAATAGCTTGAACCCGGGAGGTGGAGGTTGCAGTGAGCTGAGATCATACCACTGCACTCCAGCCTGGGCCACAGAGAGAGGCTTCATCTCAAAGAAATAAAACAATGGGTACCAAATTTGGCAAGTCCAGGCTCCGAGTCCCCAGGGAGTGAGGACGCTGACCTGTTGTCAGCAGTCGGAGTTCAGCCTGCAGGGACACTTCACTGGCCACTAGCCCTGCGGGAGGCGGTGGGGCTGTGCTTCACTGCTCTTTCCAAAGCCCAGGGTGGCGTGTTCCTCCCCCAGCACCCTGCCGCGGGGGTGCCCACCCACCACACGGCCCCTCTGCTCAACCCCTTCCTCTGGGACTCCCCGGTTGCTGCTTCCTGTTCCTGTAAGAAGCCCTGAGGGGTCCCAGTTCCTCTGTTCTCAGCAGAGAATTCTCCCAGCCCCAGCCCAAGCCTCAGCCCTCTGCTAGTCCAGACCTTGCCAAAACTCTGTGGCAAAACACAGGCAGTGAATGGGGCCCCAAAAGTCAGGGGCTTGCCAGGGACCACCCCACCCCTAGCTAGACTCACGGGACTCCGGAAATTTCCCAGGCGAAGTCAGGATGTGCAGAGTCCCTTCGCCTGCAACGTGCAGTGCCTGTAGTTTAGACCAAGAGGATGGCAGGTGCAAACTTGGCTCGCTCACACTCCAATTCATTAGGCAAATTGACAGGCAAGTCAAAACTGGCTTGTTCGTAGCCCACACAGGATCCCACATAAAACCTGACGCCTGGAAAATTACTCCCGAATCCTCAGTAGAACTCCCGCCCTCCAGGGAAGTGAGCATCCCTCTGCTGAGGGAAGCCTAAGGCTGCCCCACCTCACCTGGCCCAGCCCCTCCTCCCTGGCACCACGAGGGGTCCCGAGGGGAGCGCCTGGGAAGGCGGGTCCCCGCAGGGCGGCGGAGGCGAGGCACCGTCCACGCTGTCCGGACAGGAGACTTCACAGGCATGACCTCGACGTGGTGAACACTCTGCTTCACCAAAGACACCCCCAAGCGTCTTAGTTCCCCGACGATTCCCCTCTGTTCTTACCTGCTTAAGTGGTCACATGCTCTCGAGACCTGCCCCTGTTCCAGAGAAAGTGCCCATGGATCCGAAAGATCATTTAATCCAAAGAGCTCCCCACCCTCACATGGGTGGGCCAGAGCTGGAGACGCCCCAACGTCTGCTGCTGCCGCTGCACCTGCTGCCACACGGTGTCACTGTTGAAGACGGTCCCTGCGCGGCTGCGTGGCCAACACTCGGCCGTGGCCACCAGGACATCCTTGCTGGCCTAGACTCATGCCTGCCTCACAGGGGTGCCCCATGCGGGGACCAGCCATACCTGTTTAAGTCGCAGTGACATGCTGATGTAGATCAGGTGCTTGTCCCCTCCACATTTCAGGTTGAAATTTGACCAACATGGAGGTGGTGCCTGCTGGGAGGTGTTTGGGTGGATCCCTCATGAACAGTCTGGTGCCGTCCTCATGGTAACTGACGTCCACTCTAGTAGTTCCCAAGGGTGCTGGTTGTTAGAAGGGTCCTCGCACCACCTCCCTGCTCCCTCCCTCACCACGTCCCCTCTGCTCCGAGTAGAAGCTCCCTGAGGCCTTCCCAGAAGCAGATGCTAGTACCAGGCTTCCTGCAGGCCCGTGGGCCAATCACACCCCTTTTCTTCATGAATTACCCCGTCTCAGATGTTCCTTTATACAAAACATAGCAAAATGCCAAACGGATGGAGACACGCACTTGCCCTGACCCTGGCACAGTCCCTGGGCTCAGGAAAACGTGCAGCGCCGTCCGTGGGCTGTGCCGTCCGTGGGCTGTGCCGTCCGTGGGCTGTGCCG